>NC_045434.1:140520374-140579412 GCF_002776525.5 Piliocolobus tephrosceles
TTATTTTATTTTATTTTATTTTATTTTATTTTATTTTATTTTATTTTTGATACACAGTCTCACTCTCTCACTCAGGCTGGAGTGCAATGGTGTGATCTCTGCTCACTGCAAACTCTGCCTCCTGGGCTCAAGTGATCCTCCCCCTTCAGCTGCTGAGTAGCTGAGACTACAGGTACATGCCCCATGCCTGGCTAATTTTTTTTTTTTTTTTTTTAATTTGTAGAGATGGGTTTTCACCGTGTTGCCCCGGCTGTTCTTGAACTCCTGGGCTCAGGCAATCCATCTGCCTCAGCTTCCCAAAGTTCTGGGATTACAAGCATCAGCTACTGTGCCTGTCCTGATACCTGTTTTTAGAGTTGCTCCTGCAGTGGTGACAGCCTCTTCCTGTTTGTTACACATGTCATTCCAATACGCCCATGAGCCCTGGCTTTGACTTCCTGCAGAACTGGAATCTAGGGTTAGAACTGCAGATGGAGCTGAGAGATGGAGAAGTGTGGGTGATTGGCATGCTTGAGAAAATGTCTGTGACTTAATGCATTTCCAGATTTACAAGAAAAAAAAGTCTTTGGACCACTGGAGAGAGACCTACTTTCATGCAATAAAGAAGAGATTTTAATGCCATGCAGACTGATTTCAGAAGCCTCTCTCCTCAATATACACACTCCCCAGTTACTATACCATGGAATGAAGAGATTGATTAGGTTTATCCATTAGGACATTTATATTGAAGAGCACAGTGAGCAAGAACAAAGAGCAAAAACCCATTGATTTACATGTGTCTCATCGAGTAACATCTTTTTTGGACTTCATATATGTACCCTCATAAGGGATAAATGGAGACGGTTAAGGCTCACAGGCACAAACTAGAAGGTCCAGGTCTTGCCCAAAGAGGAAGCATTTCTTTGTCTATTTATCTTGTTCACATATATGAACTAGAAGTAGGAAGGAAATTTCAAGGAGTTTAGAGGTATTATGCCAGTAACAATTGGCATATTGAGCTAAGTGGAAGTGTTCAGGGAAGGAAGTGCCAGAGGCAGTGATGGGTCTGGTTTTATTTAGCGCATTTAATAATGATCTGGAAGAGGGGAAAACACATTAAAATCACAGATTATACTAAATGGACAGGTGGTGTAAACACAAATGAGGGCAAACAAAAGGATATAAAGAATTTAGAACAGAAATGAGATTCCATCAGGAAAAAAATGCGCTCTCACATCTGTGCAAAGTATCTTAAATCAGCAATGGAAATTGTTTTAAAAGTCATTTAGCTCAGAAAATGTTCATAGGCATTGCTCACATTTATAAGTGCTAACCCCTCCCCACTCCTAGCTATTTTTATACCATTGGATCACCCTGTTTATCCCCATCATTTAAAAACACAATCTAATCATTCTATTTCTCTGAGTCTTTTAAAGATCTCCAGTTTCCTATAGGATCTGACCCAAGCTTCTTAGTCCTGTAGTAGGAGACCTTTTCTTCACTATTCTTGTCCATCTTCCCACTTTTTCAGAAGTCTGTCTGCCCTGCACTCTTCATTGCTTGCAGGCTGAATTATTTGCAGCTCCCTGATTGCATCCCACCTTATTACTAACAGCACCATCTGCTCAGAGCACCATTCCTTTCTCTTTTCTGGGTTATCTCCATATGACCTTCAAGATTCAGTTCTGGCCTCACCTCCTTCCCAGGCTTTCATGCACAGAAACATCCCACCCCTGAGTTTGGTGCCTTGCTTGGCACTGCCATCACACCCACTGACCACTTCTAACATAACAAGTTGACAGTGATGATGGCTATATTTACTGAGAGCTTAATTATGTTCCAGACTCTGTGCTATGTATTTTACATGCATTGTCTTTGAACTCATCACAACAACCTTAGGAGAAAAGTAAAATGATCTCAGTTCTATAGATAAGGTAATTTCACGTTAGGTTAAGTAACTAGCCCAGGATTGAACAGCTGCTTAGTGGCAGAACTGGGATTCAAACTGCTTCCAGAGTCCATACTTTTAAAATTATACTATTATACTAATTTGCTTCCTTGCCTCTCCCTTATTTATGTAGTCTTCTTGAGGACAGGGACCATGTCATGATCATCTAGCATCTATAGTACCCTTCATGGTACACAAATCTTAATAATAACAACAAAGATAATTAACATTTAATGAGTGCCAATTATGTGTTTTTATTAATAGTCATCCTGACAGATGTGAAGTGATATCTCATTGTGGTTTGATTTGCATTTACCTGATGAGTAGTATTGTTGAGCATTTTTTCATATACCTGTAGGCATTTGTATGTCTTCTTTAGATGAATGTCTTTAGCCCATTTCTTAATTGAGCTATTAGGGGTTTGTTTGTTTGTCGTCATTGTTGTTTTGTCCTTCTCTTTTTGATACATCATTTTGCATTCTCATCTGATGGAAAATAGGCATACTATAGCCATAGGGTTCCACAACAAACAATTGCCAACAAATTCCACCTCAAACACATGGGAGAGACCATGTACTATGTGCATAATGTATGCTCTGCCAAATTTGCATTAATCCTGCTGACCCACTTTGAGCCATTCTCTTTAAAGTTTAGTCTCACAGAGTATTTTTTATTTTTGTGGTACATGTTATTTTTGGTACTTCATACTTTTGTTGGCACCTCTTATCTTAGCTTTTGCTATTGTTACCTATCAAGGTTTTCTTATGTAGGAGGATTAGCAAGATCCAGGCCCTGATGGTGCCCAGGAGATTCAATGGAAGGCATGTTGACCCAGATTGAAAAGAAAGCTTTCAATCTAGTTGTGCTACTGGGTCAGTCACTTCTTTGCATTTCCATTTTCTCACCTACAAACTAGCTACTCAAGTGTTAGACTGTGGGCCAGCTGCATCACCATCACCAGGGGAATATTTGATAAATATTGATTCCTAGGTCCTATTCACAAGGACTCTGGTTCCACAGGTGTATTGATCCATTTTCACACTGCTGTAAAGATACTACCTGAGACTGGGTAATTTATAAAGAAAGGACGTTTAATTGACTCTAGTTCAGTATGGCTGGGGAGGTCTCAGGAAACTTACAATCATGGCAGGAGGTGAAGGGGAAGAAAGGCACATCTTACATGGTAGCAGGCAAGAGAAAGAGAGCATGGGGGAAACTGCCAGACACTTATCAAACCACCAGATCTCGTGAGAACTCCCTCACCAGCACGAGAGCAGCATGGGGGAAACTCCCCCATGATCCACACACCTCCTGTCAGGTCCCTTCCTCATCACATGGAGATTACAATTTGAGATGAGATTTGGGTGGGGACATAGAGCCAAACCATATCAGCAGGTCTAGGGTAAATCCTAGGAAATGTGTTTTATTTAAGCTCCCCGGGTGGTTTTGGTGCAGTGAAATTTTGTAAAGATTGAGTGATTTCAGATTGAATAATTTTTAGCTAAGAGATAATGCGATTTATTATCCAGGCTCACTTCTTGAAGACTCAGAAGAATATATTTTTGTTAAAATTGGTAATTACACATAGAAAAGCCTGTAAAATAAGGGCCTTACACATAGTGGTCTCGGTGAGTGGGTTTCATATTTACTACATTCAGAAATAAGGCTTGTGGTGTTGGAAATTTTTTAATAGTAATAAAAGTAGTAACAAAGATTATAGCAGTTTTACCCAGTTTAAAAAGTTTCACATACATTATTCAATATTCACTTTGTAGATTATTTCCTTTTTACAAATGAGAGAACTGAGACTTCCAGACTTGTCCAAAGTCATAGAGTGAATCAGGAGCAGAGACGGAATTTGATCCCATATCTTCTGTGGCTGAAGGTTGTGATATATCCCTTCTCTCAATAATTGCCATGTGGCTTGTGACTGCTCTAATAGGGCTTCCGGTCTTTATATGAAGAAACACATTTCATTTTCACAAAGCTTTCAGAGTCTTAAGAAGGGTAGGATTATCAATTTCCGAACTGCTGAAAGGCATGGATAGCATGATGCTACTGAAGGCTTTACTGTGCCTCTAGAAATTTCTACAAACTCTGAAAAAATTTACTAGCCTTAGTGGAAGAAACTGGCTTGAAAACCACTGGCTTAGAATTTGTGACCTTACACATAGTTCCTAATATACATGTTGATGATCTCTTTCTATGCTATTAATCCCCTATTCACACCCTTTTGCCAAAGGCATGCATTTCCTTCAATCCTCCGCATCTTAGTAGATGGTACCACAAGCAACCTATTATCAGAAGCTCAAAACTAATATTTTGTTTTCTTTACCTTCATTCTTCCTCCTAATTTCTTTCATCTCTAAGTTCTGTTGGCTCTATGTCCAAAGATATCCCCAATTTTGTTCATTTATTTCCACCTTCACCACTTTAAATTAGACCACCATAATCTCTTTTATGGACCACAAAAGCTTCCTAAGTGGTCTCACAGATTCTTCTCTTACCCACCTGCAATCTGTTCTCTTCACTCAGCAGAGACCTCTTTTAAAATAAAATTTGATGTTGCTCCCTCACTAAAATCTCTGCAATAAATTCCATTACATTTGGAATAAAATCCAAGCTTCTTAACATGGCCTTCAGTGATCAAGTTTCTCCTCATGTTCCTGATCCCATCTGCTCTCCTTCTGATGGTGTCTCACTGCACTAGTGACACCGGACTTGTGCCGATTCCTTGAACACATCAAGCTCACTTTTGCGTTTGAACCTCTGCACTTCCTTTTACCTCTGTCTGGAATGCAATTTACCAAAATATTCTCAAGTCTAGCTGCTCTCTAAACTCAGATATTAGCTTGAATATCTTTAGGTATTGCTGTCTCACTGTCCTTCTCCTAGAGACCTCCAAAAAATAAAAATTAAAAAAACCTCCAAGCCACTAATCTATTTTGTTTCCTTTATAGGACTTAGAAAGGCCACACTGTAATTTACATAAAATGTATCAGAATAGATCTTATGATCTAAGGATGGGTTAGCTGAAGTTGCACCCCTGGTGCAGCTAGCATTCTAATCAGGAATTCACTCCCCAAGAGGCAGGTGGGAGGTTGTTAGCTGACGGTGAAAGGCCACACTCCGGAGGAGGCTACTACAAGCAAGCACTTCAGCTATCTTTATCTCTGATAAAGATATTGCGCTAATTAGCATAGTGAATGTCAGAAGTGGACTTTTATTGGTGAAATTAGTGCTTTGTTAATTAGCATATGACTGCCAGAAAAATTCAAGGTGGATGTGTCAAAAATATTTTGGTTATATCCCCCAACCTACATGAACACAATATTGAGAGAAAATGCTTTATTCTTAGGACTGGAACACAAAGCTTGATCTACGAATCTTCCATGTGCAACATCAGTTTAAAATACTCTGGATTGCTTGATGTTGACAGTGAGGGTGGCAGAATACTGCTTCCGGAATATTGTCACATCAGTCTTGACTGAACCATTCATGCAAGATTGTGGAGGGAACACCTGAAAGGACAGAGGGGTGGCGCTCCATCAAGAGACAGAACGGGTTTTATCAACTCTCTCATGCCTGTGAGCTAGTACGTTTTATTTAATAAAGTTCTTATGGGTGGCAGAATTTGTTGTGAGTCTTGCTTTCATCAAAAACAAAGTTGTGGGGGAGGAGCTCACTTTCTTCCATCTCAAAACTTGGGATGATTATAAATATCATCTAACATAAAGAACCCAAGAGTTACTTGTATCAACTGGGCTTAGGTTTAATTTACAAGAATTAGTAGATAAAATACACTTATACATGAGCCAGGCGTGGTGGATCACACCTGTAATCCCGACACTTTGGGAGGCCGGGGGGGGCGGGGGGTGGATCACTTGAGGCCAGGAGTTCAAGACCAGCCTGGGCAACATGGTGAAACCCAGTCTCTACTTAAAATACAAAAATTAGCCAGGTGTGGTGGCACGCGGCTGTAACTCTAGCTACTCGGGTGGCTGAGGCACGAGAATCACTTAAACCCGGGAGGTTTAAATCACTTAAAACCAAGATTGCGCCACTGCACTCTAGCCTGGGTGAGACAGCGAGAACTCTGCCTCAAAAAAAAAAAAAAAAAAAAAATCGCTTGTACATGTATCTGCTTACTTATTTAGTTCTCCTCGCCATTCTGCCTCCTCTTTGTCAATGTAAACCTCTCAAGAGAGCAGAGGGCTTTGGTGATCTCTTCACAGAGTCTTGACCAGAGCCTGAGATCTCAAAGGCACCTTTTCAGGCACTCAATAGTAATTTTAAATTTCTAAAAAGAGAATAAAAGGAAGAAGAGAAGGAAGGGTGAAGGAATAGAACAGAGAAATGGGCAAGTAATACTGGGGAGAAGAATGAGAAACAGGTGCGTAGAAGGGAAAGTCAGCTAATGAAATCATTCTTAGTCTCAAACAGGCAATGGAGAAGAGTAGCAGAGCTGTGCTTTTCCAAGCATGTTTTCTGGAACATTGACCCTGAGAGATGCAATGAAAAAAAACATAGTTAGGGGCTAAGTGAGATGAGTAAGGAATACTTAAATCTCTTTCTCTTAAATATCCACAATGCACATGAGCATGTTAAAGACTACGAGAGGCATTTCTAAAGAACACACACACAGGCCTAGTTAATTTTGTTTCATCCAGTATTTCCCAAACTTATTTGAGTATAGGGCTCTTTTTCCCTGTGATGTTTATTAATGAGATCTAAAAACTTTAGGAAAGTATAACAGATATGGACATGAAACTGGCAAAGAAAATACCCATGCTTTCATTATGCTGTGAAGCTGGTTCTGGAGCTAGAGTCTCACCGTCCCTTCCCGGGTGCCTCATGCATGGAGAACATCTGCAGCTGGCTTCTGAGGCGGTCAGATTCTACCTTCTGACCCACCCTTCACCCAGAGAAAGGAAGATGGACTGAACAGTGAACCTTCCTGAAGCAGAAAACACTGAGAAATAACTAGGAGCAAATGCACTGAAAATCAGATATGAACGTGCCACTCAGTGTAGCAGAAAAAATGAACCCATGAGAGTTGCCAGTACAGTGAAACCCACTTACTACATCCTTTTAAAGATCAGCCTAATGCTCACACATGCACAATGCTTCCCTTCCTTGGCCCTCAGAGAAATATTATGAAGGTGTTTCACTTTAGTAAGGTTCATGAGTTTATGGCCTTGAGAATGCCCTTGAGAATAAACTCTAGGGACTCAGAGGGAGGAACGAAAGCTACTTTTAATGGATTTTGTCTCTATCACCTTTCCAGAATACTGCAACTAAAACATCAGAATTAGTTAAATTTTCTAAACTCAGTAAGTCAGTCATGTCAGGAAGTTAGGCAATTATATTTTAGGAGAGATTCCTAAAATATAAATATTCTAAAATGCATATACATAGCTAAATGTTTCAACAGTGTAAGGGATATATGAATGCATGATGCAAAAGTTAAAAAAAAAAAAAAAAAAAAAAACAAAGGAAAGGTGTTCTTTCTTACCTCCTGAATTTCATGTTTTGTCCTTTCAACTTGGAACTTTTTGGTCTTACCTTGGCCTAACTAATTGCCATTCATCCTTCCATGTACAGTTTAGATAACACTTAATTTGACAAGCCTTTCCTGAGTCACTGGCCTTGTCTAGGTTAGAAAAGCCTGGTTGGGTATTTCTATTGTAACTTTCTTTATCACACTGGGTTGTGTATTTAATTGCTGTTTTGTCGCTAGATTATAAATTCCATGATAACAGAGACTACATGTATCTTACTCACCGGTAAGTCCCCAGAGCCTAATGCATTTGCTGGCAGGAAATAGGTGCTTAATAAGTTGGTTGGTTAATATAGTTTTGGTTTAACTTCTAGTGTGTTTGATACCCAATGTTGCGTTTAGGGAAACTTACATCAGCATAATCATTAATTCTATGCCATACATATACTAACAGTCATAGTAACTCATAGAAAGATATACTCTTAGGATTGAGTCCAGGGTACTATAACCAGGATTCAAAGAAAAGCTTAGCTTAAGAATTACAAAAATTACAAAATGAAGAGTTAAGAAATAAAGTTGGTGAAGAGATCTTGAGTTCTGAAAGTTCGTAGAAATGATTCACTTCATGAAAGGGTTGCTTTTGGTTTTAAAGTCAACATTAAATAATCGAGAGGCATTTCATTGTCTAAAATGCTTGATTCATCAAAATGTAGAACAGTTGACTTTGTGCTTTTATGGTCACATGATTGCAGAAGTCAAGTACTTATATGAAAGCCACAAGTGAATAAACAAATAAAAGACTCAGGCCATAAACACACACACACATACACACACACACACGTTGATCCTCTTGAGAAATTTATCTGCATGTGCTTTTGCTGTATTTGGGTGTATGTGTGAGAGCCAGGGATGAAGAAGAGAAAAAAAGGAAAGAAAAATAAAGACACAGGCAGAAAGGGAAGAAATGGAGCTCACAGCCAAATTCTTGGGTATCTGATATAAATAGTCTAACCAAGCAAAAATAAGCAAATACTTGGTTGATATAAACTAAAGCATAGTGTGAGTGTGTGTGTGTGCACGTGTGCATGTACCTGTGTATCTGTGTAGGGTCATTTGTTGGTAGTGTACTATGTTCATTGGCCTATTTAAAAGTTGTTTCAAGTGTCTGTAATCTTTGATAAAATTCACCACTATACAAAAAAATACTAAAGCAATTTGCTGATGACCAAAATCTGGCTATGCATTACAGAAAGAGCAAATGAAATGAAACAGTTTAGAACTTTGGGTGTAGTTTGTTGCTGCGTAGCAAGTAAGTCTTTTGAGTAGAATCAAGGGAATAGGGAAGAATACAAATTTTTGAAAGTCAAGTCTCAGAATGCTAGTTTGAGTTCACTACAAATTATCTTCACTTCATTCTAAAAAAAGCTACTTGAGCATTTGGAGAGGTACAAAGAAGGAACAGAAAGATAGAGGAGCTCACGACAAGCTATACATCTTGATGCTTAAATTGAATGGGGGGAGTTAAGACAGTACAGTGTAGTACTTGTTAAAAAAAGTGACAAATGGTGTTTCCATTTGTGAAAGTCATTTCCAACTGGCCATTAATAAAGAGGTTGGAATAAGGAAAGCTCCTTGCAGAAGTTTTAAAATTTTAGTCATCAAATTCAGTCTATTTCATTTAATTTCATTTAACAGCTTAGAGTTGATTTAATTCAAATATGTATATGGTCTCAAATGGAAAACATTTTGGTAATTTGCATGGCTATTTTCAAGACTGCAAAATCTAATCGTCACAGACAATGGAACCAGACTGTTGGCAATGGAAATAAGGGACAAAAATGACTGATGTAAATCAGCCTTTCATGTGTTAAGTTTCTCCCAAGATAAACTAAATCATTGCAAGGTCCTAGCTCACAAAGTGGATGCTCATGGAAGTAGCTGATGGCATCATCAGAGAAATTGCAAGTCCTGCCTGGGGCCATGGTCTACTCGTGGCACACACTAATGCTATCTTCTACCATGAGGAAATAAACCTTTTAATTGTGATGAAGAAGGGTCTCGACTTGTATTATTATGTCGGGGTTTAAACTCCTTTTCCTTCAAGTGTCTTTGGTATGACTGTTAGATTTCTTGCTCTCTTGGTATCCTGGAGGTCCACTGGGTACTATAACTATTCTAATTGTGGGCCATAACTGTCTTGTTTGGGGGCCATCTGCTCTTCTCTCTTGAATAATACAGTTTGTCATTGGCCACACATAAATCACAAGCGGAGTAGTTTTCTCTCTCTTGACTTGACAAACACCAAGCACATTTAGAATTCAGCCTTGTAATTAAGCAGGGCCGAATCTCCACAGGCAGGGCTGATTCAAAGGAATTTGCAGACTAGGGGAAGGGCTCCTTATGTTGACCTTGGATGGCAGGTGTTATAGCATCTGAGGGAATTGCTGCTCCAATGCTGTCCTCATCTGTGACCCTAAATTATATCCTCAGGTTATGTGGTTAGTAGGACTCTGGACACTGAATCTAAGAGAAAAGACCTGAGCCATTATTTCATCTGTAAAGTTTCCTATCTCGGAAGCTGAAAAGAGATCGTGTGTAAATGCTTTGACATCTAAAGAAGAACCAATGGTGATAAAAATAAACAAACATAATATCTTTCTCAAAGTGTGTGGGTGTGCGTTTGTACTTCTGCTGTCTGTGTTGTGGTTTAGAACAGGGCTACTTTTTCATTATCTCTCCTCTCTTTCCCCTGTCCGAGAACCTAGAGCTCTCCAATGCCAAACACGCATGACTCAGCTGAATCTTAATGTGCTGCATTCTCGACGAGAAGATGCTGCTGCTACCCTCTGAGTGCTGAAAGACAAGATTTGACATGGTACCTCGACTCTCAAAAAGGATATCCTTGGTAGGGTGACCAGCTCTCTTGATTTGCCCATGACTGTCTCGGTTTTAGCACTGAAAGTCTTGTATCCCAGGAAATCTCTAATTTCTAAGGTTTGAAAGCCTCTCAGTCCTTAGTACTTATGAATCTCAACAATGTAAGACACTAGCTTGCAGCTGGCATTTGTGTCTGTTTCTGATAATTTGATTTGGTCTTATATTTACTTGAGTCTTGTGAAGGCAACTGGCACTTCTCTTTGTGCTATGTTCTAACCTGGGAGGTTTTCAAGCTGTAGCTCACTGGACTGCAGGAATCCACACAATGCCCCGCATGGGGAATCGAGGATGAGGAGCTCCAGGCCTCCTCTCACTACTGTGTCCAGAATTGGTGGGTTCTTGGTCTCACTGACTTCAAGCATGAAGCCGTGGACCCTCACAGTGAGTGTTACAGTTCTTAAAGATGGTGTGTCCAGAGTTTTTTCCTTCAGATGTTCAGTTGTGTCTGGAGCTTCTTCCTTCTGGTGGGTGGTCTCGATGTCAGGGGTGAAGCTACAGACCTTCATAGTGAGTGTTACAACTCTTAAAGGCAGCACGTCTGGAGTTGTTCGTTCTTCCCGGTGGGTTCGTGGTCTCACTGGCTTTAGGAGTGAAGCTGCAGACCTTCGCGGTGAGTGTTACAGCTCATAAAGGCATCCTGGACCCAAAGGGTGAGCAGTAGCAAGATTTATTGCAAAGAGGGAAAAAACAAAGCTCCCATTGTGTGGAAGAGGACCGCAGCAGGTTGCCACTGGCTGGCTCCCGCAGCCTGCTTTTGTTCCCTTATCTGGCCCCACCCACATCCTGCTGATTGGTCCATTTTACAATCATTGAGCTAGACACAGAGTCACAGAGTGCTAGTTAGCTAGATACAGAGTACCAATTGGTGTATTTGCAAACCTTGAGCTAGGCACAGAGTGCTGATTGGTGTATTTACAAACCCTGAGCTAGACACAGAGTGCTGATTGGTGCACGAACAATCCTCTGGCTAGATATAAAAGCTCTCCAAGTCCCCATCCAGTTCAGGAGCCCAACTGGCTTCACCCAGTAGATCCTGCACCAGGACTGCAGACAGAGCTGCCCGCCAGTCCCCAACCGAGCCTGCACTCCTCAGACCTTCGGCTGTCAATGGGACCCGACTCCACGGAGCAGGAGGCGGTGCCCATGGGGGAGGCTCAGGCCAGGCGGAGGCGGAGCCCACCACAGCGGGGAGGAGCTCAGACATGGCGGGCTGCAGGTCCCTAGCTCTGCCCCAAGGGGAGGCAGCTAGGGCCCGGCAAGAATTTGAGTGCAGTGCCCAGGGGTGGGCACTGCTGGGGGACCCGGCCCAACCTCCACAACTGCTGACCCGGGTGCTAAGCTCCTCACTGCCCTGGGCCCGCGGCCCTGGCCAGCTGCTCAGTGTGCCGGCGGCAGAGCCAGAGACCGCACCCGCCGGCACTCGCACTGGACCGCAAGCGGGGTGTGCAGCCCGGTTTCCCACTGGCGCCTCTGCCTCCACACCTCCCCGCAAGCAGAGGGAGGAGGCTCCAGCCTCAGCCAGCCCAGAGAGGGGCTCCCACGGAAGCCGAGGCCGGAGGCCGAGAAGGCGCTGAGAGTGAGGGCCACTAGCACATTGTCACCTCTCATTACTTCAACCAAAGTGGCTCATCTATATTCTGTTTAAGATATTGGGTTCTTATAGGCCAGGAGCAGCAGCTCACACCTGTAATCCCAACACTTTGAGAGGCCAAAATGGGCAGATCATTTGAGGTCAGGAGTTTGAGACCAGCGTGGCAAACATGGTGAAACATCGTCTCTACCAAAACTACAAAAAATTAACCGGGCGTGGTGGTGCGTGCCTGTAATCCCAGCTACTCAGGAGTCTGAGACAGGATAATTGCTTGAACCTGGGAGGCAGAGGTTGCAGTGAGCTGAGGTTGTGCCACTGCATTCAAGCCTGAAGGACAGAGCAAGACTCTGGCTCGAAAAAAAAAAAAAAAAAAAAAAAATTGGGTTCTTATGACCTAGTGAAAAGATTGACTAGTGAAAAGAGATTCATTTGATTCATTTGTTAAACAAAGTTCAAGAACCATACCCCTAGGCAAGTTACTAACTTTATTTAGACCCTAATAAATAAGCCATACAATTTAAAAGACGAGGAACAGGACTCGCCTTTAATGGCAGAGCCTTTGCTTCTTTTCCTTCCTTTTTTTGGGGGCGTAAAACATGATGTACAAATAGTCACATGTTGGTAATTATAAAATATTTTTCACAATTGTCCTTTCTTCCTGAGCTGTCTTCCTAGTCTTGCTGATAGCACAAGTTACCATGTGAGCATTATTCAGAATGTTGGGAGTTGAATGGATGGCGCTGTGAAATATGAGAAAAAAATGTGAAAGTTTGCAGTTTTAAAATTTGTCTTAGTATGTCAGAACTTTCTGGGATCCTGTAGGTCAGCCTGGGCATTGACATACATACCTGGTGTTAATATAGATTGATTTAGTCATGAAAGAGATCTACTACACAGCTATGCATCTATATTTCTGGAAGATAAGTACTTATGTGCTGTAGTGCATGTATCATCACACACACCTGCGTTCAAACACACACACATGCATACACATACTTCTTTAGAAAGACCCAAATCTTGAACTAGAACCTGTAAGGAAAGTACAATAAAGTGCTGAGATTAAAGAACAAATAGCCAACTGAGATTTCTTGGGTTTGGGTTATGAGAGAAAAGCCGAATTTCAGGTTAAGATTTGAAGAGAGGAACTAAATATAAAGAAAAAAATGCTTAATGAAAATTCAAAGAATTAGGACTAGCCACTAAACACATGAGATGTGTGAGGGAGAGAGAGAAAAAAAAGAGAGAGAAAAGAGAAAGGGATCTAGTCTTTGATTCTGTTCCTTTTTCCACTCAGTCATTGGCCTTCTACCATCACGTGCTAAGGTATTAACACCAGCCTTCCTCACCTTACCACCAGTGGTTACTGCAGTCTCTCATGCTGCTAGTTTCTGCATGTATTGGGCATTTTTGTTTGTTTGGGGACGGAGTCTTGCTCTGTTGCCCAGGCTGGAGTGCAGTGGTGCAATCTTGGCTCACTGCAACCTCTGCCTCCCAGGTTCACACAATTCTCAAGCCTCAGCCCCCGAGTAACTGGGATTACAGGCGCATGCCATCACATCCGGCTAGTTTTGTATTCTTAGTAGGGACAGGGTTTTGCCATGTTGGCCAGGCTGGTCTCCAACTCCTGACCTCAGGTGATCCGCCCACCTCGGCCTCCCAAAGTGCTGTGATTGCAGGCGTGAGCCACCGCGCCCAGCCTAATTTTTGTATTTTTTTTTTTTTTTGAGACGGAGTCTTGCTCTGTTGCCTAGGCTGGAGTGCAGTGGCGCTATCTTGGCTCACTGCAGCCTCCACCCCCTGGGTTCAAGCAGTTCTCTGCCTCAGCCTCCCAAGTAGCTGGATTCCAGGCACCCACCACTACGTTGGGCTATTTTTTGTATTTTTAGTAGAAACGGGGTTTCACCATCTTGGTCAGGCTGGTCTTGAACTCCTGACCTCATGATCCACCTGCCTTGGCCTCCCAAAGTGCTGGGATTAGAGGTGTGAGTCACTGCACCCAGCCAATATTTGTATTTTTAATAGAGACAGGGTTTCATCATGTTGGCCAGGCTGGTCTCGAACTCCTGACCTCAGGTGATCCGCCCACCTCGGCCTCCCAAAGTGCTGGGATTACAGGTGTGAACCACTGTGCCTGGTCACTGGTCACTTCATTTTAATATCTCCAATTAACTACTTCATGTGTTTTAATTTTTTTTTTTTTAAGTGGTAGAATCTATATATGGAGAGGGGTTTGCTCGAGACTCAGGAAGGGGCAGGTCTTCATTTCTGTTTGCAGCTTTTAGATTGGAATTAAAATTCGGAAAGGTGCCTGGCTGATGCTCTCAGGCTCTTCTGCACTCAGCCCTATCGCAGAAGCTCTCTTTTCCCATAGCATCATCTCTTGAACCGTTCTGCCTTCCTTTTTCTTTCATTCTGCCTCTTTCTTCTCCCTGTATATGCTTTTCTGGCTCTGATGTTCACTAAACTGTGACAAAACTCTTTCCTTCCTGATTGAAAACAGGCGGTACAGAGAGGAATTATTTCTGAAATATGAGAGGGTCGCTACTGTCACATTTGTGAAATGACAAGGAAACATCTAAGGGAAAATCTGTGGAGGACATTATTAACTGAGAAGAAATTGGCCACATTCCCAGATGAATCTAGAATATTCTGGGGGCTTTCCTTGTGCTGTTTTTTGTTAGTTAAATTTTTTTCTTTTGTCTCTCTCTCTCTCTTTTTCTGAGGCGTAATCCTGGGCAGAAATAAAATGTCTTGAGTCAGGTTATCTTTCCACAAGGACAAGGAGAAGAGGGGTTGTATGTGAATGTGCTAATATGATTCTAAGTGCTTTCAAACTGTTCCTTTTAATTCTCTCTGTGGCATGTAATTCCTGAGGGACATGCACCAAATTGATAAGATCAGTGCTAAAGTGAACTGTCTCTTCTGGTCCCCAGGAGCCTCTGGCTGAAGTGTCAGAATACAATTGTGCATTAGTGGTGTTGCTGTCCTGTAGAAGAAACACTTCAGCACACTACTGACATCACAAGCAAATTAAAAGACTCACCAAAGTTAATATTCTCACATTATAACGACATCTCCTATAAATTATTAAAGCCCACACAATTTATTACCCATGTTGGGGGGGAAAAAAAAAGCAAGTTGAATCATGAGGCATGCTACTTAATGATTTATTTTTTTTGGTCTTCAATGTGTTGAGGTTTATAAATCATCCTGCTCAACTCTGCACTGCGCCAAGGAAAACGCAGTTGCTAGTCATGCCCTCCTCTCACCAGTGATCACCTATGCACCGGATGGAAGCACACTCATTACTTGATTATCTATCAGCAGCTCTCTCTTTCAGACTGACTGTTCCTTTTCATTACTGTACTGCTTAAGCATGGCATAGAATGAATATGATTTAAGACTTTAGATGATAGATCCAAGCCTTTTCAGAAATAAATATTAACTTCATTATTTAGGCAAGGTAGCCAAACTGACTTATATTCTATCTCAAGGCTTTTAAGTAAATCAAAGTTTACTTAGAAATCTTGTGATCTAAAGTCTAGTCCTCCAGCTATACCACTGGTCTGTCTTGATTAATGTCATGTTTTTAAACAAATATATTTTACTCCACTCTGAGTGGTGTGTTTTCTCTCTCATTCTTGCACTGGACTCGGGCAAGTCATTCAAATTCTGAGAAACACATTTCCTAATCTATTCAATGAGCATGCTGTATTAGTCTCTAAATTATTATCTTCCAGATAGAAAATTCTGATAGAGTGCAGAACTGCAAATCAGCAGCAATTTGCCCTGCTGCTGGTCTTCCTGAGAGCCCTCTGCATATTTGCCTGGAGCATCGCTCTGCTTGCCCTAAGTTAGGTCTAAGAGGCCTGGGGTCTACTTTAGTACTGTCTGCCCCTTCTTTTCTATGCTGGCCGTAGAACAGAAGAAATATTTCAAGAGGAAATGAGCTATATTGAGAAGAATAAAAAGTTTGAGATGGATTAGAGCCACTAAGATTCTCCTAGAAATAATGGGCAAATGTTCTAACAACTCTAAAAGTTCCTCTGGGATTAGTTTACAATTCAAGGTTTTGGCGTCCATTTGGTCTGGCAGTCTTTGCTTATTTGCACATGTGCCCTTAATGGTACAGTCCTATTCCAGGCTGGACATCTTAAGTACAAACACTGATCTATGCTCCGGAACAGTCACCAGCATGTCTGCTTTTGAAAATAGCGTCACATATTACTGTCCTAAAGTTAGAAGAAAAATAAACGCTCAAGTGCAAACTAAAAAGTCATGTAAATACAAGTTGTTTTAATACAGTTTCTCTTGTAAAGGCAATTTAATACACATACTTCTTAGGAACTAAAATAATAGACATCAATAATGCATGGGCTACACATTTAATTTGCTTTGCAGAAATAAACAAACATGCCTGTATTTTTCATTTGGAGTCTCAAAACTTGGGAAACACAGTTGGAACTTTTAAAATGTGTTATTTTAGATTACATCTGATAAGCCTGCGTTTGTATCCCTGTCTCTGATATCACCTGAATGGACATCACTTAAGCTTAATGAGCCTTGGTTTTCTCATCTGAAAAATGGAGACAGCAATCCTTAGCTGTTTCCTAGGGCCAATGTGCGGTTAACAATAGATGATGAATTTAAAAAATAAAACTGTATGGAAAGATGGATTATTATGTTGATTTTAACTAATAATGATTAAACCCAATGAAATTCTAATTCCATTATCACTGGAATTATTTTTAATCCAAGAAGAAAGTTGGAATTTCATTCATCTCCCGTGAAAACCTATCTCAGACAACATTTACACACTCCTTTTGCTTGAAGAGACTGTTGTATAGGTGGGGTAAAGGAGGGACTCATGTTTACCTTCTATCTCCAGGAACTGTACCATGTTACAGATATCTTAGAGTACACAGGGGCCAGGACTGGTAGTGCTGTTTCTTTCTTGTTGGATTAAATTCAGTAAGCATTTATTGGGCTCCAACCATGTTCCAGGTCCTTATTCACCACAGTCAAATGAATGAGTGTAGTAAAGTCTCACTACACATAGAAAAATAATTTTCCAGCCGGGCGCGGTGGCTCAAGCTTGTAATCCCAGCACTTTGGGAGGCCGAGATGGGCAGATCACGAGGTCAGGAGATCGAGACCATCCTGGCTAACACGGTGAAACCCCGTCTCTACTAAAAAATACAAAACAAACCTAGCCGGGCGAGGTGGCGGGCGCCTGTAGTCCCAGCTACTCGGAGGCTGAGGCAGGAGAATGGCGTAAACCCGGGAGGCAGAGCTTGCAGTGAGCTGAGAACCGGCCACTGCACTTCAGCCTGGGCGACAGAGCGAGACTCCGTCTCAAAAAAAAAAAAAGAAAAGAAAAAAGAAAAATAATTTTCCTGTCTAGGTATCCTTTTCCCAAAAATGTGAGTGTTGGAGTGTAGTGAGGACAGAAAGGCATACTTGGGAAAGTGAAGTTCAGGCATTGGTTGCCTAAGATCTTTGGACAAACAGACATTCAACTTATTGTAGAAGTTGTAGGATAATGCCCTGTTGCAGAACAAAGGCTTCAGTGGCCTTTGCTAAAATGTAAGGTCCACTCTGCTGATTAGATAGAATCATTGAACCTTATGCTACCCTATATATACAATGGAATCCATAAGCACCCTCCCAAGAGGGGAGGCATTTAGATGAGCTCTTTAAGACTTAGGTATTGTGTACCATGAATGAACATGAAAGGCTGGTGGCATAAATAGCCATTCATTCTGTCAACAACATTAATTGAAAACTCAGGGGTGCATAAAGCCCCATTCTGGTTTATTGAGTAAGCCACAAGAACCTTCACATCTGTATGCAAATATTTCACAACTGTGAAACTGAGGCGTGAGTGCCACTGATGTGAAGAGGCTGTTTAGCAATAACATACACATCAGCTGGGACTTTTCCACATAATGTTTGCCGGACCACTTATGTGTCATAATTTTCTGCAATATACATGTCCTTTAAAGGTGTTATGGCACTTGTAAATACAAAACTTTGTTCCAGCGTCCTCAGCAAAATGCCACCAATTGGACTGAAAACCTTGGCAATGTATATCGGCAAAGTAGTAGCATGTGTGCTATGTAAAGGTCCATGTATTGATATTTCTTTGCATTCTATAAAAGCTTCAGGTTTTGAATAGTTGTATTATATGTACAGGGTGAACAAATCTCAATTATTGTAAGACCTTTAGAAGCAAAGCGATATTTTTTCACGCTTAATATATTCTCTCTTCTCTACTCTTTTTCCTAACCTACACTTTGAGAACAAGAAATGACATCTGTTTCACTCTATCAAGGAATCTACCCAACCAGCCAAAGGCCTAAGTCCCTTCAAGGCCTTGCCAATATTAGCTGTGTGACTCTGATTGGATAAATTGCTTAACCTTGTTGAGTTTGGCTAACCGAGACCATTCTGCCCCACCCGTCATTCAGCTCTGCACCTTGAAAGCTGCTTACTCTGAACATCTGTAACTCTGGGAGTGACGACTTTTTTCTGGCTCTGGGAATACGCTCAGTTTACCAAAAAATGCAAACCAGAGTGCCCTACAGTTGTTACCTCTGGAGGTGGACTTCAACCAAAGATAGGTGGAGAGTTGGCAGATAAATATTCCAGCTTCTTTACCCCTTAATTGAGCTAACACTGGGCTGCATTCAGTACCAGCTTTCATAGCTCCCTAGCACGGCTGAAATGTCAAATTGGAAACCACCTTGAAAACATACCTTCTGTTGGCTTTCTTCTTGTCTGTCTCATTCCATACTCCCTATCAAAGTTTCTGGGGATCAGCTCAATTAAAGTACAAACAGTCACTGACTTACAGTGGTTTGACTTAAGATTTTACAACATTTTGATGGATTTATTGGGGGTATGAAATGCATTTCTGACTTATAATATTTTCAGCTTAAGATGAGTTTATCCAGATGTAACCCCATTGTAAGTCGAGGAACAATGAGATTTGCATTTGAATATTTGTCTTACATTTCTGGGGGAACCCATTAAAGTATTTAATTCTCTCATGTGTAAAATGAAAACAGTGCCTGTTCTACCTATCTGCATGGTTATTATGAAGATCAAATTAAATAATATATGTACACATGCTTTGAAAATTGTGAAACACTAAATAAATTTACATGTTTTAAACATTACTGCTGTTGCTATTGTGTTTTTTAAACTTTAATTCAAACATGTAAAATATTAGCAAATATAATTCTTTTTTCTTTAGTTTTTCATATGTACTTTCTGCTTTTGTAGAAAGAATTATATTTTTTAGCAAATATAACTCACTGGTGGTAAGCTAAAGATAAAAAAATCTGAAAGTAATATATAAGATAGGAAGTTATTGACAAAGGGTAGAGAATCAGTACCACAGGATGAAGAGAACTTTTCAACTACTACTGTAACACCACCCAACACCCACATGACCCTCTCCCCCAAATTACAGATGTCAAAGGCAAAGGATTAGCAAAGAGACGACTGGCTTTTCCCTATTGTTACATACTTTTCTCAGGAAGAATATCTTTCCATCTTTTCTTTGTTTGGAAGGTGCCTTTTCATTATCTTATAAATTCACAGGGTAGGGACTGTGCTAAAATCCTTAGTGTGTAGAGTTCTTTAAACATTTAATCTGGTTATTCAAATATTCAAAAAGATAAGGCAAAACCGTCTTACTAACCAAAGACAGACAGATGGCGGACAGACAGAGGGAAGAGTTCCAGAAGCAGCAATTGTACATAGCCGTGTCCACTCATCACCCAAAAGCCGAGACAAATATTAAGGCAGAAAGCTAGAGACTGCTTAATCCTGTGTGTTACCTCTCAAAAGCAAATGTGTGGGGAATTTTTCAGGAAAAAAATTTGTTGTGCCGAGAGTTTCTGCAGCTTGATACATTTTAATCACCTCACTCAGAAACCTGTCCCCCCGACCCCCACCAAAAAAAAAAAAAAAAAAAGGTAAAATCCAGGGATTCTGGAAGTAAAAGTTCATAAATTAAGATCCTAGTTTCCCTCTGAGGAAAACACGGTCGTAGGTGGTGGGTGGTGCGGAGCTCTGATCCTCCCGCTCCTTCTCCTGACTCACCGCTGTTTACTCTTGCCAAGGAACAAGTCGGTCAGGGAGCCGCGCAGCAGCCATAGCTTTTAAGGACACAGGAAAAACACCCTTGGATCTGGAGGTGGCAATTCACTGATTTCGAATCACTCTAACCAGCTGCAATGTACAATCTCTGGAGAAGGTGTGAGCCGACTTGGTCAGAGGAGGAAAGGAAAAGAATCTCAAAGTGAAAGGACCAGTTCGAATGCCTACCAAGAGTTTGAGAATCACTACAAGAAAAAATCCTTGTGGTGAAGGTTGGTTCTAAGACATGCGATCGTTTCGGGATGAGAATCCACAAGCGACTCATTGACTGGCACAGTCCTTTTGAGATTGTTAAGCAGATCACTTCCATCAATATTGAGCCAGGAGTTGAAGTGGAAGTCACCACTGCGGATGCTTAAGTCAACTATTTTAATAAATTGATTACCAGTTGTTAAAAAAAAAAAAAAAGAGAGAGAGAGAGAGAGAGAGATCCTAGTTCCCACTCTGATGGTATTAGGAGGTGGGACTTTGGCTAGGTGACTATGTCATGAAGGTAGAGGCCTCATGAATGGGAACAGTGCTCTTATAAAAGAGGCCCCAGAGAGCTCCCTCACCCCTTCTGACCTGTAAGGACAAGGAGAAGACAGCTGTCTATGAACCAGGAAGCAGCCCTCACCAGACGCTCAATCTGCTGGCGCCTTGCTCTTGGGCTTCTCAGCTTCCAGAACTGTGAGATATAAATTTCTGTTGCTTATAAGCCACCTAGTCGATAGCATTCTCTTATAGCAGCCCAAATGGACTAAGACACTCAGATATAGAACTACTGTTTAATAGCCCAAAGAGCTATGAAAGCAAATGCTAAAGCAATACATTCATATTGCAGGCTCATATGATTATTTATATCTTGCCAAACTAAGTAAGTTTTATTAACGGAATGAAGAGCTTGGCACTTCAGTTTTTGTGACATTGTAATTTTTTTAAATGTTCATCAATTTTGACCACATTTGCCCCAGTACTGAACATTCTTCGGTGCAAATTTAGTTTTAGCGTGTGGTTGACTGCCATGTTGAAATAACGATCTTTGGTAATTGTTAATGATTTTAATGAAGTTGAGTACATTCACAGCAGTTACAGGACTGCCACTGCACAGAATGAAGTCTGTCATTACAGTTACAACTTACGTACTGCAAAAATGCTCTTGAGATGTAAAAATAGGCACATTGTTCACAATCTTTCAATTCGCTTAGTGTTATTACTCCCATGTTTACTGGGAAGGTACAGTTAAGAATTGTCCTCTAAATTTGTTCCCTCAAAGGCTTTTGTTTATCTTCATTTATATATTGACTGACTTTCTTTGTGATCCTTAGTTCATAAAAAGTATTGCATTTCTCAATTTCAAACTGGATTCAGGAGGTTACTTCCCACCCCCTGTCCCTGCTCCTGTAATACTTAGCTGGTGCTGCTGGCATAGCACATGTCACACTCTATTATAGATAGCTGTAGAAGTGTCTGTCACCTCCATTAGACTAGGAGTTCCCTGAAGGCAGTAACCACCATTTCATTTTTGCCTTCTTAGCACCTGTCAGTTCCTGACATCTAGTCAGTGCTCAGTAAGTGTTTGGTGATTGAATCAAATAGACACAATGCAGTGTGTTTGTATTAAATGTGTTTTCTGCTTCACTTTACACCAGTTGTACTTATCCTATTATACGTATATTCTTATAAAATAATACATTTTAAGACCAGAAAGGCACAATCACATTTGGGTTGAAAATGATTTACTTTTTCAATGTAATTGTTTTTCAAAAGCTGTTTGCTGTTGATTGGCTTATCAAGTTTTAAATATTTTCTTTCTGAAAGGTAGGATTTCAAAAGATTTCTAATTTTTTAAAATGGATTTTTATGTTGTCAAGAAGACACATAATAGGTGAGACCAATCTTTCACCTGATAAGTATGAGAATTCCTACTACATTATGATTTGTTCAATTCAAGCCACTGATTTTAAATAGGAAAAGGAATGGAATAAATGTTTTTAAAAATCCCAACTGTTGAAAAGTTCTGTAATATAATCTAAAACAAATATACCAACTTAACTTTTCCTTATAATAAGGAAACTGGTAGTTTCAAAAACCATCTGCAGGATAAATATTTATGGAGCAGAATGACAACTTGACTTATCCAAAGCATTGGCATACATTTTCTTAGTTAATGTTTGATGAGGCTTTTCCACTTTGAATTCTTCAGTGAACTAAAAGAAGAGTTTCATTAACTATTTTTGAAAGATAATGAGGCCGTGATCCCTTTCCAGATGTTTCATTCGTCAAATAATTGTGATCTTTCTTCCAAATAGCCATGGTTGCTTGATTCCTATTTTCTTGTTTATTGAGCAGTGATTTATAAAGATGAAGAGAAGTGCCAGGCAGATGATGGGGATCGGATATATTTCATCTGTCTCCAACGTACAAAATCTTGTACTCTGCATTATTATAGATTCAAAAGTATATTTATAAATCTAAAAATTGGAAGCTTGCACTCTCCTGAGCCCGTGTATATAAACATATAATGAACAATATTCTTTATGTGTTTCTACATACATACACAGTTGTCTATCTATGTACAGAAATATACAGAAGCCTCTATTTTTGAACTCTCCGAAGCTTCTTGCTTATGGTCAGCCATGCCAACAAACTTCGCATAATTTAGGCATCATTTTACCCTACAAAAAATTGGAGCCTCTTTAGATTCATTACTAAAGGATAATCATCTTAGTTGTGAATAGAGATACTCTTTTTTAATGGTTTTTGCTTAAAAGCATAGGTACACTTTTAACTGTTTGTGTACAGAAGGAACTCAAGAATATGGCTTATGGCCGGGCGCGGTGGCTCAAGCCTGTAATCCCAGCACTTTGGGAGGCCAAGACGGGCGGATCACGAGGTCAGGAGATCGAGACCATCCTGGCTAACACGGTGAAACCCCGTCTCTACTAAAAATACAAAAAACTAGCCGGGCGAGGTGGCGGGCGCCTGTAGTCCCAGCTACTCGGGAGGCTGAGGCAGGAGAATGGCGTAAACCCGGGAGGCGGAGCTTGCAGTGAGCTGAGATCCGGCCACTGCACTCCAGCCTGGGTGACAGAGCGAGACTCCGTCTCAAAAAAAAAAAAAGAAAAAAAGAATATGGCTTATTTGCAGAATTTTCCTTGGGGTCTAGGAAAGAGACTTGAATTTTTGCTGAGAGTAGACTATTCTAATTATATTTTCAAATATTTCAAAGTATAGGAATAAGAGGTAATAGAGCCCAAAACCCAAATTAAGGTGCACTGAAAAAGCTACATTTAAATAAGATAGTAGATTAGTGAGTGATCACAAATAATGCAACATCAACAATAATCAAGCTAAGGCTCAGTGTACACTATGCACTAAATACTATTGTAAAAACTTCATGTATTAGTTCATTTTTGCTCACAGTGATCTCATGAGGTAGATACTAGTATTAACCCAGATTTACAGATTAGGAAACTGAGGAGGCACAGACATTTAAATATCTTACCCAAGTTTACAGCTCCAGTAAGGGATAGCGTGGGATGGAAACTGGAGCAACTGGTCTCTAGGGTGATTGTTATTACACTATTCAATAGTGAGCACCAGGTGATATGAGAACTTTGAGCTATTTGTGTTTTATCCTGCTACTGCACATGTTTTTTGTAATTGCTCCCCAAACTGTCATTCCACTCTATTCACTTTGACTATGTTGGTTCTAGTTTTGACAAATGGACAAATAAAAGTGGTAACACCTATCAAATACAAAACCAAAATGAACAGGAATTATTTTGCATCCTTTTTGGCATTATTAATATTCTTGTATTTTGAGCATCCTATTTCCATTCCTTAGAAATTAATGAAAATGTGTTCAGGTCATAAACAGAAATGTAATTGGGGTAAATGGGTTATCCCAAAGAAGGAATGGGAAAGTACCTATACCCAGCTACTTCCCTTCCCTGAGAAGGGAAATTGCTTTACTTGAGCCATTCCCCCACCCAGGCAGCCAACAGTCAATACTTTATTGATATAAGGAATATGAAAGCTCCTCCTTCCCTGCCTGCACCCCCTTCCCCACCCCTACACACATACTCTAAGGGCGAATTGACCTCTGGTGCTCCAGAGCTTCATGTAGGACCAAGCTCTCACAGTTTTCAGCTGAACATACTTCTTACTTAGCTTTCTTCCTTAACCCTGTCCTTCCTTCCCCTTCCCCCAAAGCACTCCCTCAATAAATCAGTTTTATAAAAATCATTTTCTTAGTTTCCACTTTTAGGGATCCCAAGTCAAGCTGAATAATACTGGAAGTGGTCCTAAGAAGCAGAGACTAAGCTGACATTCGGGAGGTAGATGGTAATAAGGCTCTTATCGCTGGTGGTAGGTGCATTATTAATCCCTGGCATCATATACCAGGGTGATTGTTAAGATCAGGGGTCAGCAAACTATGGCTCTGGGCCAGACCCAACACTTTTGTCATAGTCTGTTGGTTAAAAATAAGTCACAAATCCAGCCCATACTTAACGGAGTGGATTAAACAATGTCATGAACACTACAAGGCAAGGCTTACTGGGAGCCATCTTACAGTCTGCTTAATACACAGACTCAGTTCTATTATTTGTCATTTAAAGCAAAATGTGAGAGTCGGAAAACCTCATTAGCATCATTTAAAGAGACATCCTTCTCTTGTAGCTAGAAAGCAGACAGATTTGGAGATCAGGCTCATGGCTCATTTGTAAGTGGAATAACTTTAATGGAGGCTAAATTCTCAGCCTAGGCAAGTTTCCTGTGCAAAATTTAGGGCTCTGAAATAAAGGAGTAGTACTCTGAAGTTTGGGATAGGGATATCTGAGTAGATGAGCACCTTACAACTACATCGTCCCCTGAACATGTGTGGCTCACAGAAATGGCTAGTAAGCCCCCTTTTCTCTTGTTGGAAGTGAAAGCTTCCTTCATGAATACTATGCCAAGGTCTCAAATGAGGCAGATGCCTTATAAGACAATCCTCAGATCTGCCTGTGCTTTCCCTCATGGAGGTCACACTGATAATTTGGGCCACATTTCAGCATGACCTAGCTAGGGAATTGATGGCCTGCTAAGGAAGGAAATGAGTTACATACTCCACGTGATATCTAGGACTTGATTGCATGTATGCTCAAAGAGTATGCCTGGGAGGGATCCTGAGGGTCCTGGCAGAATATAAAGCTATGTAATGGACAGTTTTCTCATATGGGATTGTTCTGTTGAAACAGGATTTAATACCTAGCAAAGTCTTATATGATAGGTCTAATGTAAGACTGGGATAGCTCTTAGTAGCTTGGAAAAAGTGATAGGTCACATGAAATGAAGTAGAGATCCTGGCACTATGGTAATAGATTGTGGAGAAAGAAATAAACCAATTAAAAAAATGAGCATGCAAAAATGGGTTCATTATGGAAGACTGAAATATCCATATCTGACTATGTTCCCTAGGAGAGCTTGGAGGACATGTTGTTTATTAACATGATGAGGAATTTGCTGATCAGGCAGATTCCAACATTGTGGGGAAGCATAGTCCTTCTTAAACCAGGGATAGAAGGACATGTGATTAAAAGACTGGGGTCCATTGTAGCAAGGGGATGGTAGGATTCCAGATTAACAGGGGCCACAGGGAAGCACTTAATTGTCAGAAGCAAAGGGAGTGCAGTCACCACAATGGGAAACTGGGTTGAAATGGCTGCTGTCTGGGTGGAGATGGGAACTGTCCCAAGGTATCCATGGAAATGGTTACTATGTGAAATGGCAAGATAGATGAGTCATCAACAAGGGTATTGGTTCACACACATAATCAAAAGAGGTAGAAAATAATGAGCAAAAGGTTGACTCGGATATCTCAATGAAAAGTCATAATTTCTTGCCTTGTCTTCATACCTGAGTGAGTTCTCATAACCGGAAACTATTGACTGAAGGAGATGCTGGGTCTCCATGAGACAGGAACTACAACATTATAGTAAGTGAGTGACTCCTCAGTTCTTCCCCAAAAGGACCAAGAGGTATTTACTCAGAAAACTGTACACTGGAACAAAGGGAAGGCTCAGATCTTTTTAGGATTGGTAGATATAAGATATGAGTTGATGTTGACAGCACCACCATGGGCCGCTTGTTAGAGTATGGACATGTAAGTGTCAGGAAATCAAAGGAGTTCTGATCTAGACTTATTTCACAGTGGGTTTACAGGGTTTACACACTCATTTAATGATCATTTTTCTAGTCCTTGAATGTATAATTGGCATGAGCCAGTTAGAGGTTGATAGAATTCTCCCATTGTTTTCTTGACCAACTATTGTACTGTCAAAGTGGAAAGTCTTTGAAACTATCCTCTGTGGTCAAGTTAGTAAATCAAAACCAGTTATCACATCCTGAGAAAAATTGTACAGATTAGTGCAATAAATAAATACTACTCTCAAAATAGATAGTCTCAAAGATTTAAAGGATACATAGGTGAAGATCCTCTATCTGCATGTAGCTGAGCAATCGAGACCATATACAAATTACATCATGGAGTTCTGAGCTGAGTACTGCCAACTGAACCAAGTTGTAGTTTCTATCACAACTGTTATGCTGCATGTAATATATTTACTAGGGCAAGTTAACCAGATACAAGATATGTGGTTATTCTTCTGGCAAATGTGTTATTTTTAATACCCATTAGGGAGGGGGGGATCAGAAGCAGCTTGCATTCATATGGATTAATAACAAGAGTCATGATCTGTCCCAGTGTTATGTGAGTTCTCCAGCTTAGTCCAAATATAGTCTGTAAGGACTGGGACTGTACAGACATTCTACAGGGCATCATCTTTGTGGACCATATGGATAAAATCATGTTAATTGGACCAAGGAACTCACTTTATAGAAAAGGAGGTATGTCAATGGGCACATGCTCGTGGAGTTCACTGGTCCTGCCACACTCTGGCCCAGTTACAGCACCAGTTTAGAGATGGCATCCTATGAGGATAAGTTTTATCTTTGGGAGTATAGTGTGCACTTTAAAGCAACAGATACTATATGGTTCTCTGTCCTCAATGATTAGAATACATGAGTACAGGAATCAAAGAGTGAAAATAAGAACTCCACTCAACCATCACTCTCAGGGACCCATTCTTGCAACCTCAGGTTTTGTGAGTCTAGAGGTCCTAAGTCCCAGAGGAGGGAAACTTACACTTAGGGGATCTAGGAAAAGTCTCAGTAAACTTAAAGCTATGGCTATTAGCCAGATTACTTTGAGCTCCTTGTGCCAATAGACTGGCTGACACAAAAAGTTACTGTATTGGCAAAAATGACCCGATTATCATGAGGAGGCAGAAATGCTGCTACATATTAGATACAGGGAGCAATGTGTTTGTCACTCAAATGATCTGTTGGGCCGCATCTTCGTATTCTCATGCCTTGTGTAACTGTAATAGGTAAATACAGCAACTATAACCAGATTGGGGCCTGGTAATCAGGTGCTTAGACTCCTACCTAAGTTTTGAGAATTTGGCTTATGCCTTCAGGCAATCCATCTAGACCTGCAGAAGTACTCACCCATAAGGAGGAACATCTGGAAGAGTGATGAAGGGGTAGATGATGATTATATTATGGGCTTGGGACACACTGCAGCAGTGGAAGCTACAGTTTGTTTTACTCATCTTTATCTTATATAGGAGCCCAGGACATGTGAGTAACCAGAATCCTGAAGCTATTGTGCCGGAATGGAGTAAACTAAATGTCAGAAGCAAGTGGTTCTGAGCATTGCAAAGGGTGGCCTACAGTGGCTGCTGTTGGTATCCTTCTTGCTCCCCAGCGGCTGTAAGGGTTTTTGGCTGCTAACAGCTCATAGCTCTCTCCTTCCCAAAGATTAGCCCTCAGCTGAACCAAGCTAACTTACCTGAGAATTATCCTCCCTGGGGATAAGAGGAGCTAACTCTGTAGTACAATGTATGCTTCAGAGCTCCCCAAAGGAGCAGGCTCAGCTAAGGCCAGTTTTCATCCTTCTTAGCTACCTTCGTCCCTGCTTCTGCCTATTCTGCTCTTCTTGCTTCCCTCCTCCCAAGAACACTCCCTTTGTAAATCGTTTTCAGAACAACTTTAATCTCTGGCCCTGCTTCTAGGGATTCTGACTTAAGCACCAATCTTCTACTATTAACTCTACTGGAAACGTATTTTTTCTACCCATATCACTCTGACCCAAACCTGATAGTAAGCACATGAAAGGTTGTGTACATTGAGGTTGCCAGTTTTGTTTTGTTTTTAATTTTACCTCCTGAGCCTGAAATCTCTCCTTAATTTATGATCATAGCAAAGGCTCTCATTTTCAATTCCCAACCTCTCTATAACTCATAAAAACTATTCTATTTTTGTCATTCTCCAAGCCTTCCTCTATACTGATGCTAGCTATTTTTTAAAACACGATTCTTATCATGTTACTCCCCTGATTAAACATTTTGGTGACTTTCCACTGCTTCCTGGATGAGGTCCCCACTCTTTAGCATAACATACAGGGCTTTGTTTATTGGGCTGCAATTTGGAGCCGAATTATGATAGACTGTTCCTCCTACCACACAGCCTGTATACCATATGCTATAGTCATAGTCAACAACTTCTTCTTCCTTGAATAAGACATGCTTTGGTTTGAATCTATGTTATTTCTTCTGCTTGGAATGACCACTTCTTCCTTTTCTGCTTGATGAATACCTACTTATACTTTAAGATGCACCTTAATTTATTAACTTTTTTGTGAAATTATTATTCACCAATCCAGTACCTCTTTCCAAACCCAAAGAAGTATTAATAACTCCCTTCTTTGTCTTCTTATAACACTAAGCACACACCTGTATTACGACGCTTGTCATATTCTTTATTATTGTTTATTAACGTGTTTTTCACCTCCACACAACTTTGAATGTTCCAAGAATCATGTCTTTGTACATCTAATATCTCTCACATGGCTTAGCATTGTTCTCAAATAATGTGTATTAACTGAAGGAAGAACTTGTCTTTTTCTTAGATAGCTTCACAGCCTGACAAGTTGATTGGTTCTGTCCTCGCTCCTGTCTTCAGTCATTTCCCTCTTGTTGGCGATTTTGAAACTGAAGAGTCTCTGGACAGCTGTCTGTTCACCTAAGTCTAATGACTCTCCACGGCGTCAGTCCATCATTGCTTGAATTATATAACTTTCCCTCTATGCACTCAAATACATTCATGCTCCCTGTGATTTGTAACAAAGGAGGGTTAAGAAATAAACTTTTAGCTTCGTGACATAAATGCAAGCTAACATTTTCTCTCTCCTTGAAGGTGGTAGGAAGTAAGGAGAAAGTGAGAGAAAATTGCTTGACAAGTAAATAAATCCCCACCTCCTTCATAACTTCCTCTCTGTGCTGTACTCACTCTGAATGCGAATTTAATTGGTCAGTTTTTCTGCTTCAGCTAGACTTACATATAACCATAAAATGATGCTTTTTACATTTTTAGCTTTTTCTGAATAAAATTATTTCTTTACATTTTTGAGGGGCCGGATTGTGAATCTCACCTAAGGGAGTTCAAATAAACACATTTTTTTTTAACTCCAGTGTATTATTAGAAGTTGTATTAGTGATCCTTGATTAAACTAGAAGGTAAAAATGATAATAAAAAGGCCCTGCATTATAGCAAACCCAATGGTTAATGTGGCATAAAACATGGTTATGAGACTCTGGCCTGATAATATTCATTTTTTTTTCCTCCAGCCACATTCTCAGCCTCAGCTCCTTCATCTCCCTCTGACTTCAAAGGAATCTCTGCATAAAGAGGGAGGGTACACAATAGAAGAATTGGCCCAATTATCCCCTTCTGTTTGGAAATGGGTGAAGATTACGGGTATGTTTTACTTCTTCCTGTGCTTTGGACTATATAATGTCAATTACCTCAAGCAAAACCTCCTACCCTGGCTAATACATAGGTTTGGATTATACCAAAAATTGCATAAAATTGGAAACAAGACATTAACAATAATCCATAATGGTGTAACGTAATAGAACACATGTTTATATTCATTGACTTTAGCTAGTACCAAAAAAAAAAAAAGGTAAATTAGTTTAGAGATTTAAATTTTATATTTACTATATCCTGACCTTTTTGCTCTTCCTCCACCACCTTGTATTATGAATGAGGTAATTAAAAAGGGTCTATTTATTTTTTGTTCTGCTATAGCAGAACAAAAACATTTTTGCCCCCTTAAATGTGTTTTTGTGTATGTGAATGTGTGTGTGTGTGTTGTGTGCATTGATCATTTTAACCAAAGTGTGAAAATGAAGTTGTAATGCTAAAGGCCAAAGAATGAATTAACCTGACCTGTTAATTAAAAGACCGTGCTTGAAGTATTAACCAGGAACCACGGTTGGACTTTTCATTCTCAACCCAAAATGAGAAGGCAAGCACAGTAATCCCACATCACCTCTGGAAATGATGTCAGGAAATGTTTTCGCAGAGTCAGCTACTGGTCAAGACTTACATCAAGTTAAACAAAATAATGAAGGATCAGGGATTCTAAAAGGGCCAAAAGTTCTAACGGGAGACCTTTAGCCCCTTTGCCTGCAATGCATAATAATACTTCCTGTTTGTTTGATATGTCCTTACCATACTCTGAAAGAACAAACTCTTATAACTTCCATATTAGGGACGAAGTCTTCTGTCCCCACCCTTCCTGTTTACGATTATTTTCCACAGAAGTGAATCAGTGCAGTTTGAACTACAGAATGAATATGACAACAAGAACAAAAACCCCAAAGAGACCAATCTACCTGAAGCCATGTCTTATTAAACTTCCAGAATATTTGGGAGTGTCCATACTACAGAATAATTACATATAACTATATATAAATTTAACTAAGGTTGGCTTGAAGTTTAAAATGTCTTTGATAAAAACTCCACTTTCCTTATGTGAGTCTAGATAGATCATACAGTTTAAGATTCACCAACAAAAGCTTGTAGCAATAACAATAGTGGGAGGCTTGACTTCTAAAAACAGCTCTTTCCTGTTAGGTATTTCTGCCCACAAATACAGTTGATTGCAGGTAAGTAACATGTGAGTATTTTTATCATTACTAAAAGAGTTTGGACATATATAATATAAAGGAATTTTAAAATTAATTGATTGTTGTTTAAGCCTCCAGCTTTAGTGGCTTGTTATTATTTTTCAGTCAGCACTTAGGCTTTACTTCCTAATGCCCCAAGAAAACAGAGCAAGACACTTGAACACAAACTTTCCACCAGGTAACTCTAGAGTTTATAAGCAGCAATGAATGACATTTCCTCAGGAAAATCTTAGAAATTATCACTGTTGCTCTTTTTATTAGTCCATGTTTAACCTGAAGCTAGAAACTACGTCCCATTTATTTCCGTCTCCAGAATTTGTATTACCAACTGTACTATGTTGAAGTTTATATGACAGGCCATTTCAACACTTTTGTTTAGTTAAAGAGGAGTGCATCACTTTTAAAGAAAAGCACGATTGCCAAAAAATATAAACAGCCCTAACTTTGATTAATATAAATATTTTAAAACCAGAACGTTCTGTTACATCTTACAAAAACAATTCGAATATAGCTGATGGGAAAGAAAAAGTGCTTTCATACATTAGACAGATCCAACAAAATACAGCTGCAGACCAAATTTTAAGTAAATATGAATTGTTTGTCGTTTCAAAGGGCTATGGTATTTACTTAAATGGAGTTATTTTAGAGTACTTTATGTTTCATTAGTAAAAACGAAAGTTTTCAAGATAGTTTTATTTTTGAAGTATCCCATTTAAGTTCTAAGTCCTCTAATTTAAAAATGCCATTAAAATTACTCCCCCTGCCCAGTGAGGGTTATTTGCTAATAAGCCACTGGACAAGAGATGTGTGAAGTGAATAGATGAAGAAAAACGTTGACAGCAAAGGGGAGGTCTAGGGGGTGAAGTTAGTTTATTAGGCCCTGTTTGTCACGAATGGCCCTGCTGCACATATAAAAGCAAATCCCTCTACCTTAGAAGATTAATTCTGAAGGAGGCACTCTTAGGTCAAAGTATACATAAGCGTGTGCCTAATCTCAGAGAAATCAGGCTATTTTCTCACAGCAATTAAGCAGAGGTCTGGGGTTTCACCCACAGTGTATTTAAACACAGGATACAATTAAACCCCAACGTATTAATATCTTTGCTCTGCAAAATTACCCAGGAAATAGATTTCGCCCTCTTTCAAATGAAAAGCAAGTCAAGTTAAGAGAATAACTTGATTCTTAGCTAAGTTGCTTGAAATAAGAGTATCGTAATTTCTTCTAATTGCAGATGTTTTATAGACAGAGGTAGTTCTTACTTTACAATAGGGTAAGAGTTATAAGCTTTCTAGTTCCTTTAATCTAAATAGCAAACCTTAGAAGTGTGCTTGTAAACGTATTGTTTTTAAACTGTGATTAAAATTCTGACACAACATAGGTGAAAAATCAATTCATTATAAAAATCTGAGAACTCACTATTTACCGTCAGCAAAATACCTTCAATGAGGAGAAGCTTTGCAACCAATGCGAAGAGTAAAAAAAGTAAACATAAATCTTAAGCAGTTGAGTGCTCGGAAGGGATTGCTATCTACAGCGGTTTTTCTGGAAGTTATTTTGTTCATATACTCATTTCAAAAAGCGAATCTTCTAGGGAAAATTATAGCCAGTTTAAAATACCGCTTCACAAAGAAAAATAAAAACAACAAACAACTTTTATTTGTTGTACATCAGTTCCCTAAAGGCAAAATTTTTTTAATAGTATAAAAGTTATATTAAATACACACCTTTATTCAGATCTTGAAAAAAATAACCTTTCAGGTACTAAAAGATTTTTAGTACAAATATTGTTACTTCTACATATCAAGTTAGTATTCCAATTTATTGCCAAACCAAATTCTCTTTGGCTTTTTTAGAGAATAGTAGGGGATGGAAGTTGGTCTTGGAATAGGAAGGGATACAAATTTATAGTTTATCCTTTACATGGCTGAATCAATAGTTTTTTCTTTTATATAGGAGTTTCTAGCAAGATAGTTGTTGGTGTACGGTACAGCAGAATACCGAGTGAGAAATCCTTTAACCCATGACACATGAGAATGTTCTTATACATTAATAAAGCTGAAAGAATGAAGCAATATAGGATGAATCAGATGTGGGAGAGAGTGCGTTGTGTGTTGTGTGTTGGGGAGGCTGTGTGGTTGCCAAGGTATTTTCCCGTCTAACACTCCATTGTTGCTTTTAAGAGGAGCTGAGTACTTAAGGTAAAGTGCACAAGGCAATGTGTCTTTGAAAGCACACTATAAATAGTTTAGGCAGTTTTTGGATGTGTGGTGGGATATGTGAGGAGGCATGCAATCTGAATTTTACGAAGCATTGTTTTAATAGGACCAATGACTTTAACAGTACTTCTTGCCGACATCACTGGCAAATTGGTCTATTCTGTAACCTTTACAATTGCAGCATATCCCAAAATGAGTTACTTATTAAACAAATGTTTTTTTTTTTTTTTTTTAGGGCAACTGACCTTTAAATGATTATTTCTCAGCACTTGCAACAAAGAATCTCACCTCTCACCTTTATACTTCTGATGCTACGGTGAGTGAATCCATAACCTTTTCACAACATGTAAGGAATGTGCCACACAATATGGAATTGCAATCACTAATGAACACTTTTTCTTTTAAGGGGGAGTCTTATTACTTATTATTAAATTATTGCAATACATAGAAGCCATGCAAAAGTATAAAAATAGTTATTTTGATCAACCTGCAACCATTTTAGAAAATATTAACTCCAAAAACACCAAAGAATAATTTATTGCTAATGACAAGTTTCTACTGACATTTTCTACCCTTAACTTATTGTTAATTAAAAAAATATTTTTTTTTTTTTTTTTTTTTGAGACAGAGTCTGACTCTGTCTCCCAGCCTGGAGTGTAGTGGCATGGTTCGGCTCACTGCAACCTTTGCCTCCCAGGTTCAAAGGATTCTCCTGTCTCAGCCTCCCCACTAGCTGGGATTACAGGTATGAGCCACCACACCTGGCTAATTTTGTTTTTTTAGTAGAGACAGGGTTTCTCTATGTTGGCCAGACTGGTCTCAAACCCCTGACCTCAGGTGATCTGCCTGCCTTGGCCTCCCAAAGTGCTAGGATTATAGGTGTGAGCCACCACGCCTGTCCTGTTTCCCCTTAACTTCTGAGGCAGAGGTGTGTGTGTGTGGGGGGGGGGGCGGTGTGTGGGTGTGGGTGTGGTTGTGGGTGTGGTGGGGGGGGTTAAATACTGTATTTGATTGGAAAAGCTTTGTCTTGTAAGTTCAGGCATTTATGCAATATTTGTAGGCAATTTGATTTAAACCCACATGCAGCTATAGCACAGTACCCCTTTCCACTAACTAGAAAGAAACGCTTTGAAACTCCAGAAGTATTCATGAAATATATATCATGTAATGTTAGAGATTTTAAGATTGTGCTTTCCTCAGAAACACACACATTTGTAAAGATGAAATGAGTATAATCAAGTCATGGTTATCCTTAATTAAGTGGAGATGGTAATTATAAACTGTATTCTTTAGGAATCAAGTCAAATCTAACACATATTTAGAAAAGCTAATGCTTTCTGGGATCTTTTAACATTGGTAAAGATATCCACACTACTTTAAGTCCCAATGGCCTTTTCTTGAGTAGATAGCACTAAAGTTTGCACTTTAGTGGAGCTGCTGAATCTGATAAAGATTTCATTAGCTTAAATATTTTCCCGCTTAAAGAAACTGGTATTCCAATCTTGAAAAATTCCAAGGAAAAGTTTTTGATTTGAAGGATTAAAACACTATAACAAGCTAGCAGTTTTTACTTTACATACATTTTACTGTAACATTAATCTACAAATACCTGCTTATGTTCAAGAATAAACTTTTTTTCTTGCAAAGCTGACCTTATTTGTAAAATGCTGTTTTAGAAAGGTGTTGGAGTGACTCATAAAATATTTAAATATCAACCCTCTACTGTTAGAATAAAAAGACATTTTTCACTTGTGTGTTCTCTCTTTTTCCCACATCTTTTACAAAAGGAGCATATTGGAATGAATTACAGAGAAATCTGAGAAAATTTTTCTTAAATGATGAAAAATAATTGTTTGGAAGAAATGTTCACTCACAGTTTTCTTTTCGGCTCTGATTTCGTAATGTTTTGTAAAGCCTAAGAACAGCCACAGGCCTTCATCAGAGAAATCAAAATTAATATCCTTTGGAAACATTGGGCTCTGAAAGAAAAGGAAAATAATAACAGAGATATAACATACTTGGCTCCCTTAGTTTAATTTCGAAAAAGGCAAATCAATTATTATATTGGCATGTAATCACAAAGAAAAACGCACAGACTTAAGAGCAAAACGACTCATTGTCGAGACTTCCAGGGTCTTATTCATTCATTGTGGTGGCTGCTGACAAACAACAGAGGGAAATCAACAATGCTGGATAACATAATCATCAAGAGCTTCTATGTCTGTAAGCCATTTAAATTCCTGACATTGAATATTTACAGTGAGTGATACTCCTTTAACATAGACCATATTTCAGTCAGCTCTCAGCACTTCTGACCTTCTTTCATACCCACATTCCCCTTGGCTTCATCAAGGCCCCCTCTAGCCTCACGCCTGTTCAAAAGCTGGGCACCCAGTGTCACTGGCAGTTTCTCAACTGCCCACCCATTTTTCAATATCCCTGTTTTCTCTTCACACCAGTTCATCATTAGCATACTATCTGCCCTTTCACAGGCAGCCCCCAAGACACAGTTGTATTCATTTTGTACTTATCAATACAATGTAAATCAGCATGGGCTTACCTCCTTGGGGTTAGTGAACCTACCTTGTCTGTGAGCACAGACAGCACTTTGGTCACAGATGTGACTGGTTAACTGTACAAGCAAGGAGGATAAATCCACATCACAATACTTCATTCACCAAGGAAATCTGCAGTGGATTACGGCTTCTCTATGGTTAAGTCTGGTCTTAATTTACTGCTTTTATTCAGTTTTCAACCACAAACGAGCCCCTTATGAGGCATTCACTATGTAGAATTGACAACTCTTTTTATCTACTTGAAAAATATTTTTGGATAATAATTTATGGTTACAAAATATTTTAAGCAGTTTGAATAGTTATATTATATTCTTTCTGTGCTTAACGATGCAGTATCCCCTGTAAAAATGGAATGCCAGGCAATCTGGTAATTTTACATACAGTATTTATAACAACAGAGCAATTTGGCCATCTAGAAACACAGATTAAAAAAAAAAAAGCTGTGAATATTTCATAGGAAGTCTTTTAAAGACTTTTTTTAAAGCTCTTAAATTGCATCTCAGGAGAAAATCAGAGTTCAGAACAGTATCTAAAGGCCCTATATATGGGAAAAAAATAATTTTGGCAAGCACTGTATTTTATTTATGGGTTATTATGCTTAAAATACCATATTTTGAACACGCTTCAGAAGGAAAAAAAGCTGCAGATCTCTCTGAAGACACAAGGGAGAATTCATATGCTGTTTATATTTTATACATGAAACCAAAATGTGTGGGTAGGTTTACACTTTTTCACCATCAAATATATTCTCTTAATTTATATTCTGGATTAATGCTGTCTTTTAAAAATCCATTTGAAGATGCTCATTATTATTGGGCATAGAGTAGTTTTCAAGGTCTGATTGCCAGTAACTGGAACTACTTTAGAAATCCCTGATAGGCTGAAAACACATAATAAACCTGTAATAAGTAGCAAGTGCCAGGATCAGTTTGTCATTTTAGATGCACGTCGCCTAGTATTGCTAAGCAGTGATCTTGTAACTGGAAATGGAACCCATGTAAATAAGATGGAATGTATTATATAAATGGAGACAATGTAAGCAGCGTGGTTGATGTTCTTTGAGATGACAGAGTTCCTTTTGCATTGCTTTAGATTGAACCATGGGTACACAAAACTTTAGAACTTTCCCCTTAGCGGAATTTGAGCACTTTCAGACTCATTGATAGTAAGAGATTCTTCCCATTGCAGAATGAACTCCCCAAAGGTAAACAAAGGAAACATTCAACTGAGGTACTAGCTGTGTTTTCCTCATTAGCGGCTACACTGTTCTGGGCAGGGAATGAGTGTTTGGGGAAAGCATCCTTGGCATTAACAAGAAGGAAAGGACATTGCTTTTTACAAGGAGGAACACTTTATATGATTTTCTAAAACATCTCTCTTCAAGTGCCATATGTAAATCATATCTTTTTTTAAAAAACACAAATTATGCTTGTGCTTCGGGGGGAACTACATAAACGTGCAATAGAAAAATAATGAACTGTATCACTTTGGTTAGTTAACCAATTATTGCCTCTTTATAGACTCAGATGCTGTTTGAGTTGCATCATAAAAACAGGTGGGGTTTGTTGTTTGTTGTTTTCACCGGTTTGAAATTTTGCTCAAAAACATTTTTTAAAATGCTGTCATTCTCATTGTTTTAGAACTTGGAGCATTCTGCTTTTTAATCTGGTAGCTAGGTTTCATTACCTTAATAGATGTTCTAATGAAGGTGTAAAAGAAAAGGTTAGAAAGGAGACAGATTAGGCAGTGGAAGCATCAGATTCAAATGCCACTTAATATAATTCCTAAATCATTTATATTAAAATTGTTTCATTAACAATATTACAACCACCCTCTGTTCAAACACATTAAAATATAGATAAGAACAACTTTACTAGTGGATTATAGAAGCTAGGAATTAGGACGACAGTGATGAGCTAGACTTCTCTGTCCTGGCAAAAATAGTTTCCAATTACTAGCCATGGATCAGTCAACAACAGATTCCCTAGTAATATTTGGTACATTCTCTGTGATCTTCCTATACCTGTGTACCTGGATACCAGTCTCATTTTTCCTTCCTCTTCCTGACAAGCATTACATGTGAGGTAAGAGTGGGAGGGTCATTTAACAATGAATTTCCCCATTGTATAACCATTACAAAGCTATCAGAGCTAACTAACTTATTGTTTTCTAAGTCACTGTGCAATTTCAAGGTTTTAATGGTGCTTAAAATATAATACCCTGTGTCATTTATTTCTTGAAGTGAAAGCTAGTGCCAGCCTTTGGAATTCATGTAAAACAAATGGTTCAATATGGTTTGAAGAGAGAATGAAAACTTGATAAGCAACTAATCTACTTTAAATGCTTTCCTAATGGTTTGCACCTTTTCTTATTGATTTTTTAAAAATTCAGATTTATTCAGAAGAAAATCAAATTAAACATACATCCAAATTTTTGTATAGCACATTTGTTAGAGTGAAACCCACATACACAGTGAGGCAGGGAAGATTGAATAATTAAATAATTTGAAAATAAAGGTGTGCCTGGTTAAACAGTATCAACTTGAATTTTTTGCCTAGTGCTCTGAAACTATGGGAAATATCTGAAATGGGAAACTGGGTACATGAGCATAGAGAAGGGGCTAATTTCCCAACAATAATCCTGTGAGTGACACTTGGTTTGGGAAAGGAAATTGTCCTGTCTGACTGCTGATTTGCAGAGGCGGAGGTTTAAGAGTTAGGACAAGCCAGAGGCATCACTGTGACTCCAAGGCACAGCTATAAAACAGAGCTGAGTCTGGTTGGTATGTCTGCCTGTCAGTGTATCACCAAGGAGCCTAGTGAGACATTAGAGGAAACTCACCAGCAATGTCATATTGTCTGAGAGACAATGCACACACAGAGAAGACTTTTGTGGGGAAACCATGTGAAACATACAGAATTAAGATGTAAGGTAGAAGGACTCAAGGAGTCCAAGAGTAGAGGGGGCAGGGACTGCATCTCAATAGTGAGTGCGGCCAAGAGAACCAGAGCCCAGCCCAAATTCATGCAGGGTATCAAGAGTCAAGTGCTACCAATGAAAAGATCATGACTTTTCCAACTCAGCAGAGATAGTGCCTCTCCCCCAGTCAGCAGTGTGGTACAGGGCACAAATGACAAGTCCAAAGAGAGGAAAATCAATGAAAGGTTGAAGAGTTACCAGAGTAGAATTAACAGGGACAGTAATAGAGTCAGAAAGCTTGCTCTTGAGTAAACGTGGAAGGATTCTCAGGAGCATCTGCAAGCAAGGCTACTTCAAGAGATATTGCTTGTAGAAAAATGATAACCATGCCTGAAAGGACAAACATGGGATCCAACAACATGATGTCTACATCCAAGACTACGACTGAGACTGAGATCATGTCTTTCTACTTCTTAGTGAGAAAGTACTGGAAGTTAAAGAAAACCTTGGCCGGGCGCGGTGGCTCACGCCTGTAATCCCAGCACTTTGGGAGGCCGAGATGGGCGGACCACGAGGTCAGGAGATCGAGACCATCCTGGCTAACCCGGTGAAACCCCGTCTCTACTAAAAAATAAAATTAGCCGGGCGAGGTGGCGGGCGCCTGTAGTCCCAGCTACTCGGGAGGCTGAGCCAGGAGAATGGCGTAAACCCGGGAGGCGGAGCTTGCAGTGAGCTGAGATCCGGCCACTGCACTCCAGCCTGGGCGACAGAGCAAGACTCCCTCTCAAAAAAAAAAAAAAAAAGAAAACCTTATAAACTTTATTTAAAAAAAGCATAAAACGTATTCAACAAGTATGATAATTGCATATATACATACATATATATGCGCAAATGCCTAAATTAATTGCTTGGTAAGCATATTGCTTTACCGACATTTTTTAGTTAAGAACACTGGTTGCCAGTGTTGCAAGCTGCAGAGCACTTACTCTGGTGCCATGCAGAGACACCTGAAATGTGGGTGCGCCGAACTAAACATTCCACCACATTTTTGGCACCTAGCAAAGACTGGCCTTGACTGAATCTGCTGCACACCCGGTAACCCAGATAAATACTACATGCCTGTCTTCTGAATGGGGGTAGCCTCTGATTTGAGGATTGCCAAGTAACCCAATTTTAGAATAGCACAAGTTTTAATTATATGTTTCATTTAACTGGCACCTGTCCTTGGAGGCTGTTATTAAAATCTAAAAAGCTATGATGTGGGAACTATTATTATTTATGATTTAGAGGGAAGCAAAAATAAATAAAGAGAGAAAGAAAAAAGAAAGCAGAAAAGCTGAGAGGTTTAGAGGAGTGGTAGAAGTGGAAGACTAAAAACTCCACTGGTGAAAAAGAGCAACATTTTAATTACCTACAAAAGCAATAGAAAACAAAAATCCAGATCATTGAATTTTTGGTGTTTGAGGTATAAGTTTACTAAATACCTACCTCATCCACCACTTCATGTTGTGTGTAGGGTACACCCGTCTTTTCCTGGGTAAAATGAAAGCAAAAACCTCTTAAATAAAATGCTTAATCCTGAGAAAGAGATTTTATAAAATAAGTTCCATCAGTTTTTAAATCCCATACTATTTCATCTGTTGAAGAAGAAAATTCTGAAGAGGGAAGAGGTTGAGATATAGATGAAACAAAATGGATAATGTGTTGTTAATCAATGATATTAAGTAGTGGGTACATGGGGTTTCGTTTTACTATTCTGTTTACTTTAGTATAAATTTGGAATTTTCCTACTAAAAAGTTAAAAGAAATTCAATTTAGAGAAGCATTCAGATACTAGTGCATATTTATTTGGGTTAATTAATTCATTTTATACTGCCAAATTTGGCCATAAACACAAGAACAGAACATGTTATATTAATTATATTATATTACTATGTTTACGTTAATGATCTCACTGTAACTATACCAACTTCTCCCAAAACCGGGAAACAAAAAAATCTGTATGCATTTTTCTAGTCTCTGAATTTACAAGCAGGCATTTTATAATAGTCCTGGGTTTCCAGACTAAATGCCAAAATATGCTTCCCATTTAGATCAAGTTCAACTTTAACTAAAAATAATTAGCCCTTGCTCCTAATTCTAATGGAAATGTAAGACTCTTAACTATTCAGTGATAGTAGCACTATTAGATACTGCTGCTAACAGTGATTTATATGAAATGATTAGCAGACTGTTTCTCTTGTGGATATGTGCAAAATTTGTGCTAAACCAAAAGCAAAACAATAATAAAAACTACTGCTTTTTAACCTTTCCATGAATTTAAATTAAAAAAATTGTACTGGAACTACTCATTAATAAGACCTATTACGCTTAGAAGAATATTTTACATTCATCTGTACTTCATCAGGCAAGTTCATGACCTCAGTAGAATTACTATAGCTCCTGCAGTTTTTAAACCTGCATGGGGGAAGACACGAAATATTATTTTATAACCAGAAAATTTTACTAGAATTGACAGAAACAAGAAAACACACTTCGCCATTGAGTATGTGTTTTGAAATTAGTCCGTATAAAACTAAAGGTATTGTACGGATTGACTTTTAATCCTCTAGCTACTTTAAACAGAAGCAACTAAAGAGAAGTATAATGCCATAGTTTTATGTTTAATGTAGGAAATTTTGGTGCTAACCTCTACTTTGCAGCTGGAAGTACACACAAAGGGGAGCTACGAGCTTTATTTCACAGTATTCTAAATTATCTGGTAATGACAAAAGTATAAAATATTTCTCATTAAGATTTTTGTTTTCCTCGCTAAATGGCGTTTATTTTGGAAGTTTCCTAATGTTCAATTTTGTCCTGCTTTCCCTCAGATTTCCTGTTGAATGGCATTGTGTGAAAGCTGTTACTATTCAGGCTACTGCCGCTAGTGAAGGTCCCCCTAAAGCAGTGAAATGAGTCCAGTTGCATCTCCTCCACGCAGCCTGAGAAAATTTTATCCACAGAGCTGATTCATGCTACTTCTTTGGATCGGCTACTGGCAGCACAATAAGGGATGAATGAAATAAGCACTCAGCAGCTGAATGCCCTTAAAGACCACTTGGGAACTTTATTTGGTGCCAAATAAAGTGACCTGCCAGTGTCAGCTGCGGGAAGCATATTGTACTGGGCTCTGCAGTCTATCCCAGTTGTCCATTCATTTCTGAGGAAATTTTCAGGTATTGAATTTTAATCCATGATGCCCAATTATAATTTGGGACCTTTTTACACTAGAGTCTGGGCTTCACCCCATTTGGCAATTAAGTCAGAGCTGCCTAATACATGATTTTAATTTCCGGAAAGCAGGTGCTTCCTTTGGTCAGTCACCAATCTCTGATTTTTCCTCCTTCTGCAGCTTAAACTATTTTCATTTTCATCCTCCCCCTCCCCCACCACCCACTTCTATAAGTATTCACTGCATGTTAGATAGTTTTGCTGCTGAAGCCTATAGGAATTCCTTTAGGCTTCTTTTGAAGTACTTATAACTTAAATTCATTTTGTAGGTGTCTGTTTGATATCCACTTTGTAATAACTTACTGTAATACTTTTCCAAGTAATCTGAATAAAGGCATGTTTACAACATATTCTAACACTTGCAATTATGAAGCAGACGCCCCAGGAATAGCTACTGTCTGTATTAGCTTTCTTTGTCTCCTATTTTTACCAGTTCAATTAGAGACTTCTCTAACAATTGAAAAACTATTGTTGTCTGAGTCTTTGAGACTGTGTGTCTTCTCCAACCAGTATTTAATCATATAAAATAAGACTTGATAGATCACTTTATAATAAGAGAAAGTCAAATGTAAGGATTCAAATATGAGGTACCTGATTTGGAGGCAAATATTGCACAATTCAATCCTATCTCAAAAGTTCTCCTCCACACACACGCACTAATATGGTGTGTTCTTATCTTTCAAAACTACTTTGTACAGGATGGAGCCAGTACCAGTAGAGCCAGTAGAGAGGAAACTGGGAAACCAGATGTCAGTTTGTGTCAACAGGGGATAGCTTCTTTATCCCTTCCATTGCTATGAATGAAAATAGTGAAGCTGCCTACTTCACTATTTTCATTCCCACACATGAATTATAAAACACTACTGCAATATTATTGCTGGGATGGCCATTAGTAAGGTTAAATTTAAATCTTTGGTGATCATAGACAGACCTATGTCATTGAGACGGAGGTGAGTAAAAGGGAGAGGAAGCCAAGAAACAGAGTGGGAAAGGGAAAAATTAGTTATAAAGAAACAAGGAGAGGAAAAAAGTTAGAGGAAGGGGGGAAAAAAGACGGTGCCTAAATTGGGGACATCAGTTTGCTTCACCTACTCATCTTTTGGCTGTCCTCTGCAGGCTGAGATCACAGATTCCTCTGCTTCCTATCTGGACTCTCCTGAACACTGTCACATAATTAGCCAAGGATTAGCAAAACCTGATAGCCTTTAATGGTATCCCAGGGAAATGCTTCTTTTAAAAAGAACAAATCAACTAAATTCTGAATGTGAAAGATAGGAAATTAGAGAGCTTTGCAAAAATACTCTGTTGCATCACAAAAGGATTTATTTTATATTTCACTGAAAGAGTTAGCCCTCCTAGATTATAATGAATATGATTTGATTAAAACGTGGGAAATTGTTGTTGGTAATATTTCTCAAACTATATTTGGTAGTATTTGTCAAACTATGTTCCAATAAACATTCATGCCCTACTAGATATTAAGTGACAGTTTCTTTAAAAAGCATGCCCTTATCAAATACATTTCAAAACACTGCAAATCGTATTTGCCCTCTGAGTGAGTCACAATGCTTATTACCGTATTATAAGTGCTGAAAAGTTCTACAGTGAAAAAAGAAATCTGTTTAATTTTGTTGAACCCAGCATTTTGCAAAATAATTTGGCCAGGAAACTTTTTTCTCCTTAAACCACTTTAGTAATTTGCATTTTCTGTAATACAGTTATAAAGCAGTATATTCCGGTAATGGTGTTTATGATATTGTTGTTTTTACTCTTGTTTTGAAAAGTAGAAATAGCTGAAATGCACAGTAGGTATTTCTTTGGGACCTGTAATATTAAAGTTTAATACATCTGTTTAATGTGAAGTTAATAAACTTGGATATGAGCTTTGTACCTTATGACACTGCATTTTTACCATACCTGTTTACTTTTCTGTATCCCCCATCAGCCTCCAAGCACCTTAAGGGCAGGATCCATGTTTTGTTTTCCGTTGTATCTTTGAGAACTTACCTAGTGCTTGGCACATTGTAGGTGCTCAAGAAATAAATGAATAAATATTTGTTGGGATGAGTGAATGAACACTGTAGTAGATATAACAAGTTTTAAGCTATAGATATAACCACATTAAAATGTGGGTTTAAAAAAAATAATGCGTGGCCTCAAAGTAAAAATAACTGCAGTAAAAGTGGGAATGACTAAATGGAACTTATCTTTAATAGCTTTATCAGAGGCCGATAAAGTCCTCACCAATTACTCTATTGTCTGATGCTTCATTGCTCCTGTTAGCCAGTCTATTTGAAGTCAATGTTCATTCTATTCTATAATTTTTCAATATGTTTTTAAGTCTTTATATCTTCAATTATCTTCCAATAACTACTTCTTACCTGCTATTTACTTTTTGTTGGATGACTTCGTAAAAGCAAAACTGACAGTGAACTTCAAGATGCCCTGCAACGCTTATTGATGGGACAAGAAAAGGCAGCAAAGGCTGGGGGGTGTGGAGCATGTGGAAATTCATTCAACAGATATTTATTGAGTGTCTATTCTGTGTTGGACACAATATAGAAAGTCTAGAGAATTCAAGGTCAGCTGAAAATATGAAGTGTTCGTAATATAGACAGAATTAAGAATTATTAAAATTTTATCCACCCTTAATTCTGTTTATATTCTAGAATGACTTAATACTTTTAGAGTGATGATTTGATGTGTAAAATTTTTGTCTTATCTATTATGCTCTGTTTTCACAGAGGCTCATCTTTTCTATCTTGATGGTGCTGTCAGCTTTCCTAAAATTGTACAATATTTTATGGGCCAGGACAAACAACTTAACATCATTCTGTCACATAAAATTTAAAGTCATTTTAGTTACCTGAAATCAAGATAGTTGTTGAAAAGTCCACCCAACTACTGAATCTATCTATCTATCTATCTATCTATCTATCTATCTATCTATCTATACACTTTTTTTGCCTGAGTCTTGCTCTGTCACCCAGGCTACATGCAGTGGCATGATCTTGGCTCACTGCAACCTCTGCCCATCGGATTCAAGCAATTCTTGTGCCTCAGCCTCCTGATTAGCTGGGATTACAGGTGCCTGCCATCATGCCCAGCTAATTTTTGTATTTTTGGTAGAGACAGGATTTCACCATGTTGGCCAGGCTGGTCTCCAACTCCTGACCTCAGGTGATCTGCCCGCCTCGGCCTCCTAAAGTGCTGGGATTATAGGCGTGAGCCACTGCACCCAGCCTGGCCTACCATATATTTTTTTAAATAAAGTTTTATTTGAATACAGCCATGCCTATTCACTTAATATTGTTTATGACTACTTTGATGCTCCAACAGCAGAGTTACGCAGTTGCAACACGGATTGTCTGGTGTGCAGCTGAAATATTTACTATCTGGACCTTTACAGAAGTAATGTGTGAATGTTTTGCCTAGGCAGTGCTTGGTAATTTGCACTAGAGCAAAATTGTAATTTGAGTGAGAGAAAAATGATTGATAACTGAAAATAATTAAAGATCTCTCTTTGGATATGATTTTGTTTCTATATTTGAATATGAGGTAAATATTATTCTAGGAATTATTATCCAATAAAAGTAATATCCAGGCTGGGCACAGTGGCTCACATCTGTAATCTCAGTACTTTGGAAGCTGAAGTGGGAAGATCACCTGTGGTCAGGAGTTCGAGACCTGCCTGGTTAACATGGTGAAACCCCGTCTCTACAAACAATACAAAAATTAGCCTGGTGTGGTGGCATCCGCCTGTAGCCCCAGCTACTTGGTAGACTGAAGCATGAGAATTGCTTGAACCTGGGAGGCAGAGGTTGCAGTGAGCCGAGATCATGCCACTGCACCACTCCAGCCTGGGCGACAGAGTGAGACTCCACGTCAAAAAACAAACAAACAAACAAACATAATATCCTCCATGTTAAAGATATGAATAAGTAGCAATTACAGTTGGATATAGCTTTTCAGTGCTGTTTCTTCATTCAGTAAGCACAGACAAAGAAACCAGGGCTGTCTAACTTTTGTAATAATATATTTTGTGCTGGGAACATAGCCAGGTTCCAAGATGGTCCAAGCGATCCCTGTTCCTTGATACTCACTTCCTTGTGTAGTGTCACCCTACAGAGAATAGGGCTGATTCATGTAACCAACAGGATATTATAGAAATTTTGGAGTGACTTCTGAGGGAGTATGATATTGTGCCTTCTGTTTTGCTTTGAAAGAATCAGTTATGATGTGTTGAGAGGACACTCAAGCAGCTCTTTGGAAGGGTCCATGGAGCAAGGGACAGAGCTTTCTGCCAACAGCCAGGGAGAAACTTAGGCACCCTGCCAATACCCACATGAGTGAGGCATCTTAGAAGCATACCTTTGAGCCCCAGTCAAACCTTTAGATGGCTGATGTTTCTACTGACATCTTTTTTGGTTTAATTTTTAATTTTAAATTAAATTTGTTTTTAGAGACAAGGTCTGGCTCCGTCATCTAGGCTGGAGTGCAGTGGCACAATCATAGCTCACTGCAGCCTTGAACTCACAGACTTAAGCAATCCTCTGCCTCCCCAGTAGTTGGGTCTACAGATGTGCACCACCATGCCTGGCTACGTTTTTTTTTTCTTTTTTGTAGAGACTGAGTCTCATTAGGTTGGCTAGGCTGGTCTCGAACTCCTAGCCTCAAGAGGTCCTTTTGCCTCAGCCTCCCAAAGTGCTAGGATTATTAGAGTAAGCCACTGCACCTGGCCTACCTGCTGGCATCTTGATGACAATCTCCTAAGAGACTTGAGCCAGAACCATCCAACTAAGCCACTCCTTACTTCCTGACTCAGAATCTATGGTAACAAAAGTTTACTGTTTTAAGCTATTACTTTTTAGAATAATTTGTTATTCAGTAATAGATAACTAGTATGGGTGTGGGTATGTTTGAACCCTGGATCTACCACTTGCTAGATGTGTGACCTTGGGTATATTAATTTATCATATAACTTAATTGTCTCATGTGCAAAAATGGGGAAAAATTGTCTCTATCTCACAGTGTTTTTGTGAGGAATTCAATGAGATAATGGATGAAGAGACTTTCTAGCATCTAGTAATTGCTAAATAAACAAACAATTAATCACTTTTAATTATTATTAGAACTGAATCCCAGTACCCACCTAATAATTCTTTCAAACCTTTTATTTGAATGTGGGCAGAGAGTGAGGTAGGGAACTAAGTGGCTATACAGAGGAAATTTAAAACATTTTTATCCTACATTTTAAAGCTTGTAAAATTTGGAAGACCTAAAGTAAATGTGATAGATCAGCAAAGCAAGTAATTAAGAAGCTATTGTGAGTCTACCTAAAAATAAGATCTATATTATTACTACATACTACTACGTATTAACAGTAGAGGATGGAGAACAGGCTGCTATCCAAGAACAGGTAAAAATGTTCTTGGGTAATCCTAGCCACAAATTTTAAAAAGTGAATTGAATAATTCAGTTTTTGGTCCAATTTGCTAAAGCCTAAACCATACATATCATTTTTTTGGTAAAAATAAAAGATAAATAGCAAAATAATATGATTCTTTGCAGATTGTTTGAGTTATCTAACCCTTCTTTAATCCAGGGGATTATTGAACAAAACCAACGTTCATTCAAAAACACTTACAAAATCTGTTGTGGATTACTAATATCGTCAGTTAAACCTGTTTCAAATTTATTGCTTTCATTCAGGTTAAATAATAAAAGGGTTCATTTGTCCTGCCACATGTATATACACGAATTTAGCTTTCATCATTCTCTGCAAGTTTAATCCAGTGATTTATGTTTTTTTAATGCATATTCAGAGAATCTGTTGAAGAAGAAACTCATCCAGGCAGACCGAAGAGCTAGATGGGATTAATAGGATGTGTGCAGGATTTAAACCTGGTTGATTCAGCTCAGAGCAAGTTAAAAAGAGAAAAAGAATATAACACTGTAACCCTCCTTGAGGTTCTAATCATTTTAATGACTTTAGCAAAAGAGAACAGGCTAAGGTCAAGAAAGTTCAGAGACAATGATTCCTCTTTCTAGAACTACATTTCGTGGAAGAAAAGCCATTCCTTCAGTTTTCTTAATAGTGGAAAACACCACTATATAATTTTTTAAAGAGAAAATCTGCCTTCTATTTTAGCCATCATATTAATGGTTAATTTTGAGGTTTCAGAGTTCTAGATTTTTTTTTCAAAGCCATTGTATTTCAACATACAACCAACAGAAAAAAATTAGATAAAACTGGGCAAGCCAACTTAAAAAAAAAAAAAAATGTATTACAGGAAGGGGAACATCACACACCAGGTCCTATTGTGGGGAGAGGGTAGTGGGGAGGGATACCATTAGGAGATATACCTAATGTAAATGAGGAGTTAATAGGTGCAGCACACCAACATGCACATGTATACATATGTAACAAACCTGCACGTTGTGCACATGTACCCTAGAACTTGAAGTATAATAATAAAAAAAGTATTACAGTAATGCAGTACTTGTAAGTTCTTAGATACAAAGAAATACTATGACTTACCTTGTTATTTATGACCTTGAACATTTAAACACATTCAGTTTAAGTCTTGCAGGAATAAACTATTGGAATCATAGAGAGAAAAGTATCTTTTTCTCAATAGAGTGAAACCCGTTCTACTCTATCAGCTGGTTTGTTTCAACAATATTTTAATCTTTACACACATTAAGAACTTCCTTTCATAATATTGTTTGTTTTGTGTAAAAAGCTTTTTAACAAAAATGCTCTTTTCCACTTACTTCATTCCAAACACAGAGGACAAATGGGGACTTGATAAGTATATTTTAGTGCTTCATTGAACGTAATATGTAATTCTCAGTATTTCCACCCCTAATTTTATTGTAACTTTCATGGCTTAATAGAACATCTTGGGCCATGAAGTGTTTTGTGTTCATTAACTTTTGAAGAGGAAGATAAGTTCTATGTTATTTTCAGCATTTGGGATAGAGTATCGAATGCCCTACATATTTTCCTTATTCTATCCATGATATAGATCAGACATAGGGGCACATAAATGGGAGGTAGAATTCAGTGCTGTGCTGTAGAACTTTCTGTGATGATGGAAATGTTTTATACCTGTGTTTTTTAATGCTGTAGACACCAGCTGTATATGGCTATTGAACAGTTGAAATGCGGCTAGTGTGACTGAAGTACTACATTTTAAATTTTGCTTATTTTAATTCATTTAAATAGGCATATGCTGATAGTGACTACTATGTTGAACAGTGCAGGACTAGATAATTTATGACTAGATCTTCAAAAAGAACAGCTGATTCCACAGCAATTATCTTAGCTGTTAGCTCATGCCACTCTGATCCCAACATTGTTAATAATGTCTAAAAAGATCAATCTCTAAGTTGTTTTTAAATGCTGTACGTTAAGTATACTAGAGAATTTCTGCCCCTTGAAGTAATTTGCATATATAGATGCTACACAATTTATTTATTTATTATAGCTAGTTAGTGATAAGTTGAACTGCTCAGATGAAATTTAATTTAAATTTACTTGTTTCAAATTTATGATTTATTAATATAATTGAATGTCTTTATTGCCTTAACACCATGATTAATTATAAAATTTCTTCAAACTGAAGTATCAAGAATTATTTTCAGAATAAATAAAATGCTATCAGATCATAATTTCCTATTTATATAAAATAAGTAAAATATTTTAAGGATAACATTTAGCTTAATAGCATCACCTGCTAGGCTCAGAGAAGTCACTCTTTTCCTGTTCTTTTTTTCTTAGGCTTTCCTGTAAGGCATATTCATATTTGCCTGGAGCAGAGGGAAGCTTTGTCCCAAGCACATGTACCTGGAAGATACCTAATATCATTTTATCTTAAATATTGCCTACATGTTGATTTCAGTTCCAAGTTAATTTGTGGAATAGAGTTCCATGCAAAGTATAGAGGAAGTCAGAATATAATGAATGCAAAATTTTCAATAGACTCCTGCATTTTCAGAGTTGGCTAGAGTTTGACTTATTATGTTAATTTACATTTTAACCATATTACTCAAGTATAAATCATCACTTTATTATTTTCCAGTCTCAACTACGATGTACTACTATAAGATTATGAACACACCATTTGGATTCAGGTTTTGTTTATTTGTTTGATTCTAGTTAGGGAGTAATACCATTATTATCTGCTGTTAAGTTATTTTAAAACTATGTGGTTGACAAAAACTAATCGGGAAAAACCTAATGGCAACCAATACATGTTTGCAGGAATAGGAATATTTTCAACGTTTATAGAACACCCTGAAATTTCCTTCTTCTTATAACTCAGTATGAAAACTCCTTGTTTTGTTTGTTTGAATTTATAGATACATTACTAAAAATAGAATATGAGCCTTCCGTAGTCTTAATTCTGTATTTTCTTTCTCCATTTATAGCTCTCCACAAATTACTCCTCTGCTTCTGTACCTCTCTGCAAAGCTGCAATATCTTAACTATTCCAGTCCCAAATCTATTCCACACAGTCTGTCAATCACATCACCTTCCAAGGTACTTCACTGCACACAAATCAAGTTTGAGTCATCTACTTCTAATCAATAGATCCTTATAGATTGTTTTAGTGTACCTAAATCACTTCCCAGAAAATATCTCACCATCTCATTTCTAATGGGAAAACATCAGATGAGATTTCAATCTGGGTCACTAAAGAAGAAAGGCTAATGTGCTTTTCTGGTCCATCAGGGGCCTACACTCCATGTAGTTCTTACATGATATGAGAAAATGTTTTCTCTCAAGTCAAAGACACACACACAACAGGAACATTTTAACTAGGGGCAACATGAAATGAAGGAAAATGGCTGAGGGAAGCACATGCTGCCAGAAGTTTTCAAAGCGGCAGAAAGCTTGTGCATTGCCTCAAAACCTCTGCAGTGTGGTCAAGGCAAGCAGTTGAAAAACACAAGTGCCTCTTTGAAACAAAACTGCCTGGAAATCTTTTTTTTTTTCTCTTTAGTAAATCAACAGCAAATGTGGCTACTAATGATGCTTTGAATACTGTTAACAACACAGTTCATTCATCATCCATATTCCAAAGATATTTATTGCTCTAATAAGATAGTGAAATAGCATGCTAAGTGCTGTTCTTAACATTCTATCCTGTTCTGTACCTAAGGAGAGTACAAAGTTTGTATTTATATGTTGCACTTTCTAGCTAACAAAATCCTGTCATATACATCATCTTATTTAAACTTCATAGTAGCACTGTGTCCCTCAATCACAGTCAGGAAACTGAGGCTCTGATAGGTTAAGAGCCTCAGTTGCCTGTGTTCAAACAGCTGTTGTCTTTGAGATGTATCTGTAAACGTGGTCAGAAGATTTCAGAACCCATCTTCTTGCCACTATATTATATAAAAATAGTTATTTATATCCACTGACTTTTTTGGTATTTGAAATGAAAATTTAATTCTGAAATAAATTAATTTTGTGCTAGATGACTTCTTATAAGAATTACGGCTTCTCTCAGGCAGTACTGGATGTTGGCGTGCTCATTCTGGCTAATGTTAGGCTCTGCCTGAATTAGGACGGAGGCTGCCAAAAGGCATTCATTCAGGAAATTTTCTGGAGCCAGACATATAGCCTAGAGTCAACCGAACATAGTCCTCAATATCCTCTGAGAACACTTTCTCGACTGTGGTGGGCAGCTTCTCAGGTGGCCGGCTCCCAGTGATCCCCTCCTCTTGGTATGCATGTATAATTCCCTCCCCTTGAGCATGGGCTGAACCTCATAACTTGCATTTTTCTAATGAACAGAATATGGCAAGAGATGAGATGTCACGTCTGAGATCAGACTATAAAAAGACTCTGGCTTCTGTCTTGTCCACCCTCACTTGCTCTCTTCCTTGCTCATCCTGATGGAATCTAATGCCATTCTCTGGGTTGCCCTAAGGAGAGGCCCATGTGGCAAGGCACTGAGGGAGGCTCTGGCCAATGGGTAATGAGGAAATGAGACATTTAGTCCAACAACCCTCGTGGAACTGCATCTTGTCAACATCTATGTGAAAAAGTGTGGGAGTGGATCCTCCTCCAGTCTAACTTTGAGATAACTATAACCCTGGTGGTCACCTGGATAGCAGCCTCATGAGACGCCTGACTTAGAGAACCCAATTCAGCCGTGCCCAATCCTAACCCCACAGATAATATGTCTGTTGCCTTAAGCTCTTAAGTTCTGGGGGTAATTTGTTACACAGCTATGTGTCACTAATACATTGACTTTAACAGAATTCCTTTCATCTACCCTTTATGTACACAATGCCCTTCCCACCATTCACACTTAATTTTGAAAAAGGATTTGACATCAGTGACTATGAATATGTGCATAGTGGCTGGGATCATTGTTTTGGCATTAGAAACATCTGGGCTGTGTCTGGATTTGCCATTTACTACCTCTAAGATAAGGAGGAAACTATTTAATCTCTTCAGTTCTCCATTTCCTCATCTGTAAAAGAGTCTACCTACACTAAACTACCTTATAGGGTTGTGTGTGTATTTTATTAATGAGTTGATGAAGACAAAACAAAACATTTAGTATCTAGTAGTCACTTAGAAAGTGTTAGCTATTACAACTATGTGTATTGGGTGTAATTGAAATTTTTGCTTATGCACATACATGTTTGTACAGGGAGAGGAAATACAAATATAAGGAAGTACTTATATTTCTATGTGATGTTCCTGTTTTGAGATGTTATGCTTCTTATAGGCAGGATGGAGATTTAACAGGAGAAATACAGGAAATGTTTGCATGAGAGTTAGGAGGTTTCAATTTTATTTTCCTTTTAGATCTTTCTTTCCTCACTGAAAAACAAAAAAAGAGTGAGTTTTTAGATATAAAAATCTGTTATATGTCTGTCTACCTCGTAAATCACCAAAGTACATATAAAATAATGCCATCTACATCATACAGGCCATATGAATAAGACAAATAAAGCAAGTCAGTTGTCTATACCCCATTCCTTGAACTTCTGTTTTCTTTATCTCCTCTCTTTCTTCCTCTTTTAGGTAATGCTTTCTAACAAAGAAGGTTGGTAATTAACCCCAAATGTTGGCCTATCCCTTAAGTAATCAAAGAACTTCATTAAAAATGGAAATAATAGTGACACAAACACCAGAAGGATGTCAAGGAACAACAATAAAAACCATCCTAAAATATTTTGCAAGACACAAAAATAATCTAAGTGCATGGTAATAACTGATGTGTGATGTCTTACAAATTGAAGCCAAGTTACAATGATTTTCACTAGATGTTTCTCAAATCCTGTGGGTGACACGAGCCCATTTCCTCTGTCACATTTCTGAAGAGATAATTGCAGGAAATACCGTAAACAGTCTAACATTCACAGGTCATATTGAGAAATGTTTATAGATATTGACAGTTAAATACAATGTATCACAGCACCAGGCACACTATGGCATCCACCTAGCAATAAGCTTTCACAAATCAAAGTCAAAAAAGTCAAGTTTTGGTAATAAAGAAATAGAGACATATTATTGAATGGGCGCATGAATAAATGAATGAAATGCTTGTCAAGATTACAGGTTTGTATGAAATATTATAGAAATCATAATGAAAATAATTAATTTTTCTTTAATATTTAAGGTTTTATATGTGAATCCCTTGGATTTAGGAATTAAGCAATGATTAAACCAAAATAGAGAAAGCAATTCTCTAAATACTAGACAGGTAGTAAATAGAAAAATTATTTCCTAATAGTTACTGAATGTTGGTATCAATTTAAAAAAGAAAAAACCTGCAAGAATCTTACAGTTTATAAAAAATAAAAATTAAATTTGCTGAAATTTTAAATAATAGAAAAATCCACTCAGAAGTAGTTGCAAAGAAACAAAGACTGCATAATTGATATTTTCCAGCTGAGGCCAGGCAATTTATTATTTTAGGCTAAGTGGAAACAAAATTTACTTACATTTTATACGAACATTTTAAATTTACATATAAAAAAAGTTGGCATTAGAAAAAAGGTTAATGTCTCAATCTTTATTTGATAGTAATTTAGTACATTAAACATACACAATCTAGGTGCAATGTTTCCTAGTTTCCCTTTAAATGAAAATATGGGTGGGTGGTGTGGATTTATAGACATACTTGTCACTTTACATATGGAACAAAGTTACTGGTGTTTTTAATCAAATCACCTTTCTCAGCTACCAAAGAGTCTCAAACAATTTTAACAAATCTATATTTTAACTATCTACTTTCTTCCTTGAGGGTCTCTTTTTGCACAATTTGGTTTCCCCTCCTTACTCATATAATCCCTATCTTCTATTTTTTATTTAAAAAATTGTCCTTTTCCTTGCAACCAGAACTATGTATTTTGATGATTGTGAATGTTGATTGGGTTACTTGAGAAGCCATTTATGCCCTTGTCTTTTACCTTAAAAATTATAATTTTAAAGTATTTTAGCTTTTTAAAGAAAGATTTGAGTAAGGAGTATTTTTATATAAATGATACTAACTTTTTGAGCATAACAACGAAACAAAGCAGAATCTTGCTCTTCTAAGCTCTGTATGTTTGTTCTTTGCTCATATTAGATCTGGGCCAGGACATAGAGCATTCATTGTTTCATGAAAATCCTATAATCAAAGTGATATCAGTGCAAAATGATTAAAACTGAAAGAAAAGGCCGGGCACGTTGGCTCACACCTGTAATCCTAGCACTTTGTGGGAGGATTCAACACATCTAGCACTTTGGGAGACCAAGGCGGGTAGATCACCTGAGGTCAGGAGTTCAAGACCAGCCTGGCCAACATGGTGAAACTCCATCTCTACTAAAATACAAAAATTAGCCGGGCATGAAGGCGGTTGTCTGTAATCCCAGCTACTCGGGAGGCTGAGATGGGAGAATAGCTTGAACCCAGAAGACTGTGGTTGCAGTGAGCCAAGATTGCACCACTGCACTCCAGGCTGGGCAGCTGAGCAAAATTCCGTCTGAAAAAATCAGAACAAAACAAAACAAGAAACTGAAAGAAAAAAAAATTACAGCAAGAGAGAAAATCATATATAAAAAAAGAGAAATCTTGCAGTAATATGTATTTAGCATCAATGATAGGGCATGCACTGTTCCAGGTCTGGGAGTTATTAATATCAGTGAACAAAACCACTAAAAATCCCACTGTCTTGAGCTTCAATTCTAGTTGAGTTGGGGAGGGCCGCTCAGATAAAGGGAGAGAGACAATAAATAATAAACATAATGAATATATGTGTTAGAAGGTGAAATGAGCCAAGTAGAAAAGAAAGAGGAGAGCAGCGTAAGGATGTTGAGAGTGTGCACTGTGGAGGAAGCGTGAGGGGAAGGGAGAGGTAAGGGTAGATCTTAAGCGGAGAACGTGACATACGAGCAAGAACTCCAAGGAGGTGAGGAAATCATCCCAACAAACGTCTGGAGGAAAAGCATTTGAGGCAGAGGGAATAGCTTCGCTGAAATCTCTAAGGCAGGATTGTGTCTGGTGCATTCAAGGAACAGCAAGAAGGCAAAAACGGCTGGAACGGAGGCAGCAAACGGGGAGTGAAGGGGGACAGGTCAGAGAAGAATGTGTTTGGAGGACTGGGCGGTGGTGCAGATAGACCATTTAGGGACTTGCAGACCATCGTGAGGATTAACTTTTACTGATTCCCGAATGACCAGCGTTTTGTCTTTGCCTCTTCTGCTGCCCGCTCCCACCCCTCCTCCACTTCCTCCTCTTCCTTCTTCACCATGATCATCTTCACTGATGAGGCATTTATCTAACACATCTTGATTTAAACAATAATAAGATTCCAAAGTAAAGTTTTAAGAGTGTATTTCCACAATTTTCTTATTCTCATCAGTTCTATTCAACCAAAAAAGATGTGTTGAATTCCCAACACATATGTGCAAAATTGTGTGTTTAGTCTCTATTTTAAAAATAGAGGCTGTTGCCTATTGGACGCTGACTATGGAATACGATGCTCTAGGCTGCTGTTGAACAGGATACAGCACTAAGCGTTCGATGTATATTAACTCACTTAGTCCTCACAGCCACCCTGTGAAATGGATGCTATAATTTTCCCATTTTGCAAATGAGGAGAATGAAGCAGAGAAGGGATAAGTAACTCATTCAGGACACACCGACAGTGAGCCACAGAACCAAAATTTGAACTCAGGTATTTTGGACTCCAGTGTCTGTGTTCTTGGCTCTTTGTAATACTGTCTTTTATTGTCATGATCCTTCACAATACCCATACTCTTTGAAATGTTTTGTTTATTCACTGTTAACTCATCAAGCATTTATTAACATCCTACTGTCTGTCATCACTGTTAGGCATTGTGAAGACAGGACGGCTGCAAGCCTCTATGGTATCTTTGTCTGGATTAAAAATGTTATTTCTTCTTTGAGGCCTTTTACTTTCTTCTGTCAGTAAATTATCATAATATTTTGATCTTTTAAAAGAAGCTGAAAAACTGTCATAATAAACACACAATTTTCTAAGTCCAAAAGTAGAGTGAATATGAAAGCCAAACTATGAAAGATGCCTATCATGTACATAATGACCATTAGATGTGGTGGCCGTGTGAGATACTACATGACCTGAAGATGCTCCTGGCATAATGCCCCTGGATGAACCAAGTAAAAGATAATCAAACATTACTGCCTAGAGATGAGAAACATTAACACCTGCATTGGGTCAGAAAATTACTTTTCTATAATACTTTTTTGAGTTTTATTGATAGACTCTTCCAAAACCTTTCCACATAAACTTAGATAACTCAGCAATGTTGAAAATTATTATTTGAATAATAATAAGACACTAAAGTTATAGGAGAATATTCGTGCCATTATTTAGGGATTACCTTTTATTCTTATCAATTCTATTTAGTTCAAAAATATATATTGAATTCCAAACAACTGCAAAACTGTGTGGTAGGAACATTTTAAAAAAACATGGAGCACAGCCTATTGGGCACAGAATATGTACTGTGATGTGTTCGAGCCCTATTGAACTGTACATGATACCAATTCTTCATCGTATTTATATCCATCGCAACTGATACTAATCAGTTACCTACTTAGAGGAGCTTGTTTCTCTCACAAAGATTAGAGTATACCTATACCATTAATTTTATATTAATTAGTATTGATCCTTAAGAGATTTTAAAGCAGGACTGGTTATTAATTCCACCTTTACAAATAAAGAAAAGGACGTTCAGAGAGGCTAATGGTGAGGTCAGGTCCAAACTCAGGAATTTCTGACTCCAAAGCCCACCATGCTGGGTTAGCATATGGTGGGAAGAAGACCAAATCTAAGTCTCCTTACAGAATGACAAAAATTGGAGGTGAAGATTGTAAGAATAAGAGAAAGCACACAACCAGAACAGCAAACTAGTAAACATCCTGCCCATGCCAGATGCCAGCTTGTTTATACCTGACCCAGACCAGGCACAATTCCTTATTGTTTGTGAGCCAATTCAAATGCCTGAACTCTGAACTGTAGTTTTACATGCATGACACAGTCCAAGAATATGGTGCAAGGTTCATTACATTGCTTTTCTTTTCCATCTGTACTTGCTTTCAGGCTTATATTCAGTGCCTTAGAAAGGGTAATGTAAAGATATCAAGGGGTATGAAATGAGAATAACAAACATGTATTGAAAGTTAACCAGGTACCAGGTACTATTATAAACACTATATTGTATAAACATTCTTTTAAAAAGTGGGAATCGGGTTTTCTTTTTTCTCATTGTTATTTCCATAACAAATTTCAATAGCTGAGGAAAAATTTGGAAATATCTGGAGCTGAAAAGTTGTGTGAAGAATGAATATGGAGTCTCTGCCCTCAACTTCTCCCATGTAGCAATACAGCCTTGAAGGCATTGTCAACAAACCAGCGGGTGAGACATTTCAGCCACAGATATAAGGGAGAACATACTATGAAAGGTGTTATAATTTGATATGATTCCGACATTCAAATGACTGTTTATTTCTTACTGATTGATGTGAGAAATAATTTTTTTAGTATTATCACAAACTATTACTTTCTTGCAGCTAATGAAAATAATTTTTGTTATTAGTCTTTTCTTCTTCTTTATTAAAAAAAAAACCTACGTTCATGCTGTTTTTCCTACCTTGTTGTAAACTCTTCCGGAATAGGGGCTAAATTTTATGCCTCTTTGAGATTTCTAGTATTTACCTTCTATTTTGCACATGGAAGACATTGTTCATTTATTCATTGATAATTTTTTTAAGCACCTACTATGTGCCAGGCACAGAATTGTGTGATGGGGTACAATGGGAAATAGATGCAGTCCCCGCTGAAACTCTCACTGTTATAGAGAAGTCAGACAATCAACAGGCGATTTCATTACCGTATAAATATAATGTAGGGCAAAACAGGGTGCTCTCCAGAACAGAGGTGCACCATCCTCAATGCAAGGCAATCAGGGAGGACTTCTCAGGGAAGGTGACAAATATTCAGAGATTATAAAGAAAGTAACAGCTTAGAGTGGGTTCCCTCCACGCCATTCCAGACACAGTGGCTCCGCTAGGGGGTATGTTCTCTGGGCAGCCACCGGGGCCCGCACTGCCCCTCCCAGGCCAAACTTCGCTTCTTCAGACAGCTCCACATGCTCTGAGACCTTCTAACAGTATTTCGGTGGAGTAATTGGAGTTACCTTGCAAGACATGCTTAACTTCTCCGGTGAGTCAGGATTGTGTCAACGGCACTGATCAGGAAGACATTCAGACTGGTATTGCTCAGTGTATCCAGATGTTTCTGGATATTGCAAGAAAGACAGAATGTCCTTCCTTCCTTCCTTCCTTCCTTCCTTCCTTCCTTCCTTCC
>NC_045434.1:140579512-140579880 GCF_002776525.5 Piliocolobus tephrosceles
TCCTTCCTTCCTTCTTTCCTTCCTTCCTTTCTTTCTTTCTTTCTTTCTTTCTTTCTTTCTTTCTCTTTTTTCTCTTTCCTTATTTATTTCTTTCTTTTATTCTTTCCCTTCCTTCCTTCTCATCTTTCTTTTCTCTCTCCTTCCTTCTCTGCTTCCTTTTCTCCTTCCTTCTTTCCTTCTCTCCTTTCTTTTCTTTTCTCCTTCCTTCCCTCCCTCCCTCCCTCCCCCTCCCTCCCTCTTTCTTTCCTCTTTCTTTCTTTCTTTCTTTCTTTCTTTCTTTCTTTCTTTCTTTCTTTCTTTCTTTCTTTCTTTCTTTCTTTCCCTTCCTTCCTTCCTTCCTTCTTTCCTTCCTTCCTTCCTTCCTTCCA
>NC_045434.1:140579980-140709513 GCF_002776525.5 Piliocolobus tephrosceles
TTCCTTCCTTCCTTCCTTCCTTCCTTCCTTCCTTCCTTCCTTCCTTTCTGTCTGTCTTGCTCTGTCACCACAGTGATTTTTCTTACAAAAAAGATTGCAGTTATTTGTCCAGAAACCAGAGCAGGTCAGCCTGAGAGTGGGCTGCTGCGTGAGGTTGGCCACACATCTCTTCTTTTTTTTTTTTCCTTTGACAGAGTCTGCCTCCCGGGTTCAAGCAATTCTCTGCCTCAGCCTCTCAAGTACCTGGGATTACAGGCACAGGCCACCACACTCTGCTAATTTTTTGTGTATTTTTAGTAGAGATGGGGTTTCACTATGTTGGTCAGGCTGGTCTCGAACTCCTGACCTTGTGATCCACCCGCCTCAGCCTCCCGAAGTGCTGGGATTACAGACGTGAACCACCATGCCGGGCCTACATCCCTTCTTGTAGACTTGACATTTTGGAAAAACTCTTTGCCAGAGAATGAGTCGATTTTAGTTTCATGATGTCATCAAAAAATTTTCCACTATTTTTATAAGCTATTAATTTATCAAGTACTTTATAAAATGTCTGTAGCTTGGATAAACCAGTTTAAAAAAGAAGTCTTTTTGTTTTTGGTCTTTAGCAAAGTTTAGACTGTTAGTGTGACAACACAGTTTCTTTTTAATGGTGGTTTTGCTTGTTTTTTAATTTTTGTATGACTTTTCATCTTTTTATGTGTGTTTTCCATTGTTTGAGCTGGAGGAAAAATTATTGGCCAGGCTCTGTGGCTCACATCTGTAATCCCAGCACTTTGGGAGGTTGAGGCAGATGGATCACTTCAGGTCAGGAGTTCGAGACCAGCCTGACCAACATGGTGAAACCCTGTCTCTACTAAAAACACAAAAAATTAGCTGGGTGTGATGGCAGATGCCTATAATCCCAGCTACTTGGGAGGTTGAGGCAGGAGAATCACTTGAACCCAGGAGGTGGAGGTTGCAGTGAGCCAAGGTCATACTACTGCACTCTAGCCTGGGTGATACAGTGAGACTCTGTCTCAAAACAAACAAAGAAAGAAAATTATGATAGCCTGAGAACTGGGGGATGAGGATTTTGGTTGTTGGCCTTTTATGATAATTACCCCTCAGTGGTGTGTAGAAAAATACGTAAATTTGCTCTATTTCAAGACTTCAAACTACCTCAGGAAGAAAAGTCTGATACAACATTTGTAATGTTTCCAGAGCTCTCAGAATGGGTATTTTTTGGTAAATAAGTCGGAAGAGGACTAAAGTATCTTGGGTTAGTGTAGTAATATTACAGTAGGATCCTTAGGTTGATGCTGACTTCTTTTGGGGATAAGTTTATATTTTGTGTGGTGTTTCCTTTTTTTTTTTTTTACAGGGATGTAGTAGGAGCAGTGATATGATACATTTTGCCATGTTCTGCAGTAATGAGTAAGTCTAATGGGGCAGACACTGTTTTCAGTAGCGTGACAATGGGCCCATAGGTGAGCTATGAGGGGCTAAAACTTGCTCTGATCATCCCTTTCTGTTTTGAATTTTGCTTGCTTGTATTATTTTTGTTTTACATTTTGGGAGGGGAAACATTTTCCATTAAGGAAGGTTATTGCCAGTGGATTTGATTCCAAGAGACTGGGGTGTCGCAGTAGGGGTGAGGAGGGGCTGCAGGGTGATCTTTAGCTACTTAACCTCCACAAAGAGCGTGTGGCGCCTCCGCCTTTGGGGGATATTTTGCTTTCTTGTTGGTTTTCAGGTCACCTCAAATTCTCTGTCGAATTGCTGTTAAGAAACAGAGGCTATCAGGGCCGGGCACAGTGGCTTATGCCTGTAATCTCAGCACTTTGGGAGGCCGAAGCGGGTGAATCACTTGAGACCAGGAGTTCGAGACCAGACTGGCCAATATGGTGAAACCCCCATCTCTACTAAAAATATAAAAATTAGCCAGTTGTGGTGGTGGGTGCCTGTAATCACAGCTAGTTGGGAGGCTGAGGCAGGAGAATCGCTTGAATGCAGGAGGCAGAGGTTGCAATGAGCCAGGATCATGCCATTTGCATTCCAGCCTGGGTGACAAAATAAAACTCCATCTCAAGAAAAAAAAAAAAAAAAAATACAGACCAGCGTTGTTTGGCTCTCACTAGGTGAGGTTTTTGAGTTTTATACAGTCCGTTATTAGATCTTATTAGATCACATCCCTTTACCCAGGACAAATGCTTCACTATCTTTTGACTGGCAGTATTCCTGTGGCTCTGTGTCTTGGCTCATTTTGTTTTCTTCAGCCTTGAAGGTCCTTTCCCACATGCACTGACATCCACTCATGTGTCTGTTCCCTGGAGCCTCCCAGCACCCATTTTGCTGCATCCCAAGGGTGCAGGACTTTTATCTCTTCTACTGCCCTTACTTGCTTCTCCCTTGTGGGCTAGTGCTTTGCACCTGTCTCTCTGTCCCTCACTAATTGTACATCTGTGAGAATCAGACATTATTCTCCTTAAATATACAGGGATCATATCGTCTTTCTCTTTTTGTTATGTGTGTATATGGTATCTGGAATCACATGGACCTGTGATTACCAGCCGGATGCCGACAAATCCCCTTGGTTACAATGTATAGGTTAAACAAAGCTTTTAAAAGCTCCTATAATATGACCTCAAGGCTGTTAACCTGGTCATCTCATGGTCATTAGAAACTCTGATTGGCAGCTTTATATTTCTTGACTAAAAGCCTACATAAACTGATTAAGTTTTAGGCATTCTTGCAAAGGGGTTCTTGGTGAAAAGATTGGGAACTATTCTATTTGGTGCTTAGTGAAAATATTTTGAATTAATGTATGTACAAGTTATTGCCATTTCTTTATTACATTCAAAAGTTTTTTGCCCAAATAAAAGAGAAAGTAATAGCTAAGGGGGGAAATAGCAGGACAGGTGAAAGGAACTACAGAAGCCAAAGCCCTGAACCCAGCAGCAAGAGCTTAGTCACTTCTGGGAACCTCATGTATTTCATATGGTTAGAAGAATAGTGAGATCTTGACTGATGAGACTGGGGTGAAACCAGGAGACAACTCACAAATGGCACTCTGCCAATATTTGGTTTTGATGCTGATGAGACCATTCATAGGAGTCATGATTACAGCTGGAATCCCTACAGGCGTGGCTGAAAAGAAAGTGTCTACTGGAACCCGTCATTATGACAAACACCAAATACCTCTCATGTTCTCGTTGCAAGTTAATCCAGAAACTAGTGTAAAATGGGTGAAGAATCCAGCTGTCATCTGTTTTTTAACCTGTCTGCTGGAATTGTCAGAGGTTATTATTAGAAGGCAGGAAGAATCTGGTCAGTAGAAGAATATTTCCCATATTCTCCAAACTTGTGTGGGTATCATCTACAGGGCCTTTAGATAAATGGAACCTGAAGCTTATAAACTACCTGCCCATACATAAACAAAACAGCGTTGGTTCTATTTGCATTTTGCAAATGAAGCATCATCTGCAGGTATATATCCCACTGCTTAAGTAGCTTTTGCCTCTCTCTGGCTTTCCTGGCTCTAAAAGCATTTCTCCAATATGAGCAAGGTACTGAACTTTGAGGAAGAGTCCACTGTAATAACAGTAAAGTTTAATGATGCATAACTTTGAGAGGCTGACAAATTCCCTAGCCAAAGTATTGATTCTTACAGAATTTATGAAGCACATGCTGTATTCTATGTCATTATAGTCTTTTTTTGGCTGCAAGAATCATGTAAAATAGATTTTTAAATGAGTGGTAATAGCCAGGCATAAAGAAGGTATTGATGTGTGTCATGAAGGGTGAAATAGCATACCAGATTAAGGCATCTAACAAATCAAAAACAACAGTACCCTCTACTACTACAAATGTCAATTTGCTTTTCCTTTGAATCACTCCTTCTATTTACCACTTTACACATTTACAATTTGCCTTCTATAGACCTCTTCTGAAGAGCATTAAAGATGTGAAAAAATTTTGCATAGCTGCAAATACTGCTTTGGGAGATACTAAAAGTTCAAAAACTGGGAGCTTAAATTTGGCAAAGAAATTTGCTCTTATATGTAAATAATGCCCTTTGCAAAAATAATGGTAAAAGTTTATAATCTAATCTTTATTATATGCATATATAAATGGTACATATAGTGGATCAAATTTGATATTTAAATTTTTTATCAATTCAATACTTTTTAAATAGTACTGAAAATTTTTATGTGTTTTTCAGAAACACTAAAAATTTATTCTTCCTTTACAACTTTCAGCTAAGCTCTTTTCTGTTCCCAAATGATTGGGTGAAAGTCATCTCCACACTAACATATTTTGAAAAAATATGGAATTTATTCCTCTGCTGTCTGTAAATGCCTTCTTCATCTTAATGCCTATTATCAATTTGTTTCTCAAGAAACAATTGAAATGTAAGTCTTTGTTGTCCCCCAATCACTTTGTTTTGACACACTGGTGGGAAAAGTGGCTTTCAAGAATAGTAATTTCAACTTTGATTTTACGCTTCACTTTGGAATACATGTTTATTAAATGTGCATCTCACCGACAGAGTAATCAATACAGATTGTGTAGTACATTATAAGAAAACCATGTCTGAGATTATTAAAGAAATTAAATGCTTTTAGTTTTGCTTACTTGAGCAATATATGAAAATTAACAGTTTAAACCCTTTCATGTATCTGACCAGGATTAGTCTTAGAATTCATAGTTTTCTGGGGGTTTTTTTCTTTCTTTTTTTTTTTTTTCTAAGTAAAGTTTCAGATACTTTATGTGGTTAGCATTCATCTAGTAAACATTAAATTACCTGAAATCCTAATTTTAAAGACTAACATTTATGGAGAGAGATTCACACTTAGATGGGAGACAGAAAGCAAAAGGAAATTGATTGAGTGGCTGCGGCTTTCCCTGAAAAGCAGTGCTGCATTTCCATCACATTCCAGAAACCTTTATAGAGCAAGAAAGAGAGGTCATCCAGGTCTAACTGTGCTAAGGACCAATGGATCCCAGACGCAAATATATCTCCCATGCACCCAGAAACCTCATGAGGATCAGCCAAATCCTTCTTCGAACAGCTGTTTCTCAACAATTCAGGAGTTTATCTACCTAATAAAAAAGTAAGTTGGCAGGAAGAAAAAGGCTAAGACTCTCAATAGACTCTTCTCGGGCCTAGTGGAGCCTGAAGAACTCTTCAAGGTCTTAGTCAACAGTGAACAGAGGAATTTGAACCAGCACACTCATCTATACCACAGACAAGCTGCCGCAAGAGCCAGAGACGGGTCAATTTTTACATAAACATTTTTTCCTCAGGTCAAATAAGGCAGATTCAAATAAAATAGGCCAAGTCCAAGATGGAAGATGATAACAAAATCTCAGGGAACAGGAAAGTGATTCCTTACCTCCAATATAATATCTCATAAGCAGTTCCCACTAACACATTTCAGTTAACTCAGGGAGTATTTCAATTCATGGGATCTATTTTTCGTAAGTTTTCCAAATGGACATTTTTAAAAGAACAATTTACAGTTTGATTGATGATTGATGTGCTAGAAGAACTAAAATTTTAAAAAGCTGTGTATTTCAGAAGTATTTTTAAGAAGGTAGTCATACTCAAAGATATTTGAAATGCAGAGACTGTTCATTCACACCTAGATCTTAATTTCCTTTTTTCAACTCAGACCCAGCGTTCTTTAGACACTATAGGCAGACTATACACATATGATGTACACGTAAATGCGCATAATCACAGCATTTGGTTGTGACAAACTAGTTTTACTAAAATGGAACATTTAATAGATGAAATGAGGAAATATGTCAATGTAATAGCATATTAGATTTTGCAAATGAGCTATTCCTAAGGCAACATGAATTGCTTTGCTTTTATATTTCCACAATCGTTTGTTCATTTGACAACTAACATTCAGAATCCATCTTTGATCTTGGAGGACTTGTACAAATCAAAGTATAATAAATCATTACACTTGGGGACTCAAGGTGACATTCGACAAAAGCTGTCTTTTGAAAAAGTCCTAGTCTGTTGGATATACAGACCTTCTGCAAGACCTGGCGTCAGGGCTAGTCTTTAGCAGACTTGGAAAGAGGGAAAACCTGTTTTTAAGGCTTTCAACATTACTCTGTGCCCCATTTCCCATCAAACATCTGGGACCCAAAAATTCTAGTTTCCACCTATTGAGGATTTATTATGTGACAAACACTTACATGTATTATTTCTGATCCTTACATCAACTTGCAGGATCAGAATTTCATCCTCATTGCATAGAAAATGAAGCTCAATGAATCTCAGTACATCTTCTAAGAGGCAGAGCTGGGTTTCAACCTTGGGTCTGACTTCAAAGCCCCTCCTGAAGCCGATGACATCATCATGTCTCAGCCTGAGGCTTCCCTGTGGAGTTCACACCCAAACTTGTTCTTCCTGTTTTGACTCTAGATTCCCTTCCTGGAGCTTTGGCTTGGGACAGTAATCATCTGAATATAGGCAGTAATGAATTTTTTTTTTTTTTTTCTGTAAGGGGGTAGAACAGAAACCATATATGCTCCCACCTCTTCTATTAGCTTTTATTACAAATTCTATTTACTTTCTGATAGGGACATTTTGGAAATGATACCTTTACCCAGAGGAATTTTAACAGGATAAATTTCGAACAGAATGGCATATTGTTGATCAGGCAGACTGCATGACTGCCAACTCGGCATGCTGCTAACATTAGCCATTTGTGTTGTGAAAACTCCGTTAGCTTCTTAGAGCTACAAAGCCTGTGATGAGAAATTGTCTTTATTTTGCTTTGTGAATATCTGCCATTTGATTTTCACTTTACAACATAAACTGACATCTCTTGGGCTTGTAACAAAATTTTTCCACTGTGAATAAGTCCCCGAAAGCACTCTGGGTTGGTAGAACTGCCCGATGTTCTGTTAAAAATCACTGGAAATTAATTTCTATTAAAGACCCAGCTTTGAAATTTACTGTGTTACTTTGGGAAAGCCACATCACCTCTCTACACCTTCAGTTGTAAATGGCTGTCATGAGGATCAAATGAGATTCCAGCTTTACAAAAGGTTTTGCAAATTGTTAAGAATTATACAAAAGTAAGGGCATTTCTGGGCATCATTTTGAATCCTATTCATTCCTTTCTGAGAAATAATCTTGCAATATAAGGCATTGACTTGCATCTTCCATCTGTGCTATCCTTTGACCTTACCCTGTGATACTCCTTGGATCTTCCCCCTAATTTGCCTCTGCTCTGCCAATAATCAATATGGCAAGAGCTTCAAACATTTTCTCCTTGGATTTCCTAATTCTGACCAATGGCAAATCCTGAAGTTATTAGGTATCAAGGGCTCATTTATCAAATCCTTACAAAGAAGCTTTTCTTTTTGTAATTTTTTCCCTTTTCTATCAGTTAATAGTTTATCTTTCGTAATCACTGATTACTGTGATTATTGTCTGCTTGGGATAGAAGGCAGGGATTAACAGAACCGTGTGAGGAACGATGAATGAAGATACCTCTTTCACTCATCCTTTCTTCCCATTTATTTCTCATTTGGGGGTAACAGGTACCTCTCATGCCCATCCGTCTGATTCTTTCTCTAAAAAGTACCTTAGTGCCCTCTACAGGTTGTGTGAATTTCTCATCCCATGATCTTGTTTACAGGTTATGCCTTCTCCCTTAACTCTCTCCTAAAACCACTGGTGGCTAGGTTCTTCCCAGTAGTGCTGGATTCCAGGAGGATTGCTTATTTATAGTAATCTCTGAATTGTATTTATGTATCTAATGAGAGTATTGAAGAATATGGTGATTTCAATCTTGTGTGCAATTTGAGGGAGAGAATTGATCCCAACTGTTTGGCATGTCAGTAGTTACTAGGAGACCATTTGCAAGTGATAAGCTACAGAAGACATTTGCAGGTGAGAAATCTGAAATCGAAAAAGGTCAAAGTTTGTAAGGCTTCCGAAACTATTCTGTGGTGGTTGCAGAACCAGAATCTAGGTCTCCCAGCATTTATTCGAGCATTCTTCCTTTCCTTTGTTTTGCAGTTTCTTTTCCATATTTTCAAAAGTTTCTGTTTTGTCCTCCAGTTGTGTATCTCAAAACCTACCCTAAGGAGCTACTAACATCATCCATTTGGCTTCAGTAGGTAACTGATGGATTAGGTCTTCCAGCATGTCAAAAGGATCCGCTTGGTAATACTAATCCAATTTGTAACCACATCCTTGTGCCATTGCAAATGTCTTAGAGGTCAAAAGTATAATTTAGTGAGAACTGGAAAGTGCAGCAAACATGGGAGAGGGCTCATTTCTTGATTTACTTGAAAGTTGCCTAAAGCAAAGCACTCCAACATACAACTTTGTAATGAGCTTTGGACTGAAAGGCAGAAATCTGTTGGCTTTTTCTAGCCTTTACGGGCTGGAAATTCTTGAACACCTTCTCAACCTTCTGTTTTTTGAAATGTCATTCACTCATTCCCAAATTAATTGACATCGTCAGCCTGGAGTTTATCTTGCTCACTCCAAATGCAGAATGTCCACTGACTCAAATCCTTAATCATCCAAGAATTTGGGACTCATGAAAGCTTTTCTTCTTTGAAATTATTTAGAGATTTGGAATACAATTTGGATGAAAACAATGCTACATTTTAATCTGAATCCTTGGAGAAAAATAAAAACCTTGGAATACAATTATGTCCTGCAGATCAAAATTAAGAGTGAAAATACCTAGATACAAGTTCTGAGAGGCTAACCCAAAGAGGATTTTGTGAAACTACTTAAAAATGGCAAGTAAACCACAAACTGTATTTGTTCAGCTTCTGGATTTCCTCTTGCTAAGTAATTTTAAAGCTACCTAACAGTATTTAATTGACATTTAACTCACTATTTTACTTGCTTCAAGTCTTTCATACTGAAGTGCTCCCAATTATAACTTGTATGTGAAAAATTACCTTAGCCTGATTTCCAAATGGCTAAATAGTTTGATGTAATTTCTACTAGAATTCTGTCATATTGATGCTGCAGGTGCTGGAGCAGCATTTTTCAACTGTCAATTATGACCCTTTAGTAGGTCATGAAATCAATTTAGTTGATTGTGATTAGCATTAAAAAGAATAAAAAAAGAAAGGAAGAGAATTGCACAGAACATAAGAAATTGAGTGCAAGTTAAGTATTGTTATGTGAAACTCTTTCTTCAGTTATGTGTGTATTTGGATTGGGACATAAATTATATTTCTTGTGTGGGCTGTAGTCAAACTGAGAAACACTATTTTAGACTGCAGTGGATAAGAGAAAGAACTCCTTCCAGGCTGTGTGAGTCATTCTGAGACTTGATTTTCTACTCTGAAAATGTGTGTAATAAGACTTTCATAACAGGGTTGTTGTAAAAATTAAGTAAAACATAAAATAACATTGATGCACAATATCTGACATAGTAAGAATCTAATGTTGTTATTTTGGTAGGAGTTATAACGAGAATTATTTGAAATCGTTTGAGATAGTAAATCAAAGCACTGACACTTATCCCTTAAATCAAGTTCCCTTGTTGCAAACTTCTACCTCCCAAGCACATAGCCTCTGGGAAGGAGAAGCTAGGCATTCCCAAGATTAGAACAAAGAAGCCATTGATCAGTTTTGAATCTCAAAAGCTGGCTCCTTTGACTTCTTTGCCAAGACAATAGTCATGAAATTTGGACTGTAAGAAAGAAAAAGATTTTCTAAATTCCTTTATTTCTTCTTTAACTTTTGAGAAGCCTCCAGACAAATAATACTAGAGAGTCTTAAATGAAAGTGAGCGCAGGGTAGGTTAGGAAGAAGCCGGGAAACGCCTGGCTCCTCAGTTCCCACTGGATTCTTGGTAGAAGACAGAGAAATAGGAGAACATTGCTCCAGCTTCTCTAGTTTTCACCAATTCCTGGTGGTGGGGGTTGAGTGAGAGAAGAGTATAGAGATGTTCTGGAGAATTTGAGGGGAATGGTGAGGGGAAAGGGCCTTCTGCCCCTTCAAGAGGATGGGAAGCTATCGCTTTACACGTTCCTTCTGCTTAACTACCGGGGGTTTTACATAAAATTAAATTCAGTGGCTTACTGTGGTTTTCTGTAGAAAGACCTGAGTTTAACCCCTCAGAATCTCCCTCAGCTCTTGTATGGTATGGTAGCTTTTCCGAGTGTCCTGTGAAATGAACTAGGGGCATCTGGCTGGAAGTAGGTGAAGGTCTTGCCTGGCAATTTTGCCAAAGCAGGTGGTCTAAAGAAACTGAAGCCATTCACGGTAGATAAAGATCCCACTGGGAATCATTATTTTCAGCAAAAGTGAAGATGGGGGCTTGATCAACAAGGGGAGATGGCTAGTGAGGCCCTGAAACACTGTAAGAATTAAGTGAACAAAACATGAATGAATATCACCAAAGGCAGTTGCTAGCAATGGAAGCTTCAGAATGCCTTGGGGATGGACAAGTCCCTCCTGAGATGACCACCTCCAGGAGAAGGCCAGACCGGGAGAGCTTAGAGGACACCTCTTCAACTCCAGGGCTCCACCTTCCCTAAGATTATGTTCACCGCACTCATTTCACATAAATCCATATAAATCCAGGTGGAGAGGCTGGAAATCTGACAAGTGTTTCTCTTACTCATGGAAGCAGAAACTGAGTTACATAAAGAGATGGGTTGAATTGTCTAATAAGATGGAATCAACAATGTAACTGAAATAACTTTTCTAGACTGCCCAGTGGATTGGAATTATGAAGAAGACCCAATCAATTAAAAAGAAATAAACGCCGTTTCTTGGCAGATCTGAGCATGGAGTGAGCACGTCTGTGATGTTCCTAATTTATCATTATTATTATGCTATATCTATGGGAATGAAATTTTTCTGTCTTTATTCACACCAGTCTTCATATCACAGAGTATTTTGAGTAATAACTCTTTAGATTGAAATTAACTATCTAACTGAGAAACCTTTACCCAAGAACCTCAAGTATTGAGCCAGCGCTAAGTGAATATTCAAAAAGAAAAAGGAGAAAGCCGGCCTTTGTGTTCCCAAATAAAATGGTGCCAAGTCCACATGTAACCCACAGTGCTGGGCAGAAAGATAATGGTACAATTTTAATATTTACAGACGACTTTTCTGCTTTGATAGTCACAATTGAAATTCAACTAGAATTCTTGCATCTTAAGCTTTAGAGTTTTCTTTCTTCCTCACGATTCTAGGGGCAGGTGGTGATGGTGGCAGTGGCGGATGGGATATAAATTGTTAAATCAGGAAACAGTACAGAAAAAAAAAAAATCTATTTTTAGGAGCACTGATCCATCCAGAGCTATTCCTTTCCCCCGGCACCCAGTGGCAGGATAAACAGCTGCGCTAGGCCTGCCGCCAGCAGAGAGAGCAGGGGCTCACTGACACCCAAGGCTGACAGACCGTCATGTAGTGATGGTCGGGGCCAGGCCAGTGTGTGCCCTGTGGCTCTTGTTTTCCATACCGCAGGAGGCAAGATGACCTACTGGGAAGCACTGGAGTTTATTGATAGTATGGGGGTTAGGACCTCTCACCCCAGGTAGATAAAACTGGGCTCTAGTCCTAGAATCATCATTTATTAGCCATGTGAACTTTGGAAAATTACTTAATTTTTCTAATCTTGGTCTCCTGTTCTCTAAAATGGGGATAACAACTGAAGCTCCCCATAAGCCTATTGGAATTTAAATAATTCATGTAAAGGATATGTTTCAGTATCTGGAACTTAGGTGCTCATTAGAAGTCAGTCAGGCCAGGCTCAGTGGCTCACACCTGTAATCCCAGCACTCTGGGAGGCCGAGGCGGGTGGATCACTTGAGGTCAGGAGTTCGAGACCAGCCTAGCCAACATGGTGAAACCCTGTCTCTACTAAAAATACAGATATTAGCCTGGCATGGTGGTGCATGCCTGTAATCTCAGCTACTGACTGGGGAGGCAGGAGAATCACTTGAACCCGAGAGGCAGAGGTTGCAGTGAGCTGAGATCACACCACTGCACTCCAGGCTGGGGGAAAGAGCAAGAATCAGTCTCAAAACTAAAAAAAAAGTCAGTCGGTCTTACTGTTTTTATTCTTCTGGGCAGCTATAAGCTTGAATCCCACTACTTATTTGATGTTGAGTAAAATATTTTAGTGTTTCGAACCTCAATCCCCTTACTTGGAAGGTGGGACTAACTCACATTATATGAGATTATTTAGAAATTATAAGAAATAGCCGGGCGCGGTGGCTCAAGCCTGTAATCCCAGCACTTTGGGAGGCTGAGACGGGCGGATCATGAGGTCAGGAGATCGAGACCATCCTGGCTAACACGGTGAAACCCCGTCTCTACTAAAAATACAAAAAACTAGCCGGGCGAGGTGGCGGGCGCTTGTAGTCCCAGCTGCTGGGAAGGCTGAGGCAGGAGAATGGCATAAAAACCCGGGAGGCGGAGCTTGCAGTGAGCTGAGATCCGGCCACTGCACTCCAGCCCGGGCGACAGAGCGAGACTCCGTCACAAAAAAAAAAAAAAAAAAAAAAAAAAAAAGAAATTATAAGAAATAAATGTCGAGCCCTTCTTTTTCTCTCCTTTATCCCTTTGTTCTCTTCTGGTCAGAGTGTGTAAGAAGACTAGAAACACGTCAAAGGTGCAAAGGTGATGGAACCAGGGATGTCTTGTGATCTGGGTCTTTGCTGTACACCCAGGCTCTTGGAGAAGGAGCAGGTTTGAGATATGAGTAGGTGGCCAAAGAGAAAGCAGATGAGAAACTGATGGAAAGATCATCACATAGCAGGAGATCAAGAGTTCGTGCAGAATTAGAAATGAGAGTTCTGCTGACCTTCAGGTCGTTTGATACATCACTGTCAGAGTTACCTTTCTAAAAATTCTGATCTTGCTTTAAAAAAGGTAGTGGCTCGCTATTGTTTACCACGAAAAGTTTAATTGCCTTGAAGGCCACCTATGATAGAGTTCCGGCCTCCCGTGTCGGATTATTGGCAGTTGTCTCTCTATGTGTGCCCTTCCTAGCAGGGAAGGAGGGAAGGAAATTAATGAGGACGTTATTATTGAAATACAGTTGGCAGGGCTAGGCAACTTGGCAAAAAATTAATTTTGGGTACAGAGAAAGGAGTGAGAAAATTAGAAAAAGAGAAGTCACAGATGACATTTGGCTTCTTCTTTTTACCAGATATTAAATTAACTCTGATGGCAGCGAGTTTGGAGAAATGCAAGTATCCCCCGATTTATATTCCTAGATTCGAAGACATAAGTAACTATAACAAACACCATAGATATTATAACAGGGAAAAAAGAAACATTTCATTTTATGACACATTTTGATTTTAAAAACACCTCTATGGAGAACATTCTTTTCTTTTTCTTTATTCAATAAATATTTATTGAAAACCCAATACGTGCTAGACACTGTTCTAGAAATTAGAGCTACATCAGAGTAAAATAAAATCTGTGCCTCCCTGCACTTTACTTTCTAGTTGGAGTCAGAAATAAACATAATAAGTTACTTAATTTTGTAGCATGGTCATAGATGATACGTGCAGTGGATCCAGGGAAAAGTGGGATAAAGGGAATCAGGGTTGCCAGGTGGGTTAGGGTAGAGGTTAGCATCTGAAACAGGTGGGTTGGTGAGAGCAGGTCCCACTCACTGAGAAGGCACCACTTGAGCAAATGACTGGAAGGAAGTGAGGGAATGTACCCTGTGGCTATCTAGAGAAGGCTCTGCCAAGCAGACAGAACACCCAGTGTAAATATGCTTTAATGGAAGAATTCCTGGTGTATTGAGAAACTTTCAACAGACCGAGCAGGCAAAAGGAGATGAGTTTAGAAAAACTCGAGGAGAGGGAGAGGTGAGATAACCTATGGCTTCTCAGGACATAGTGAGGACTTTGGCGTTTGTTCTGAAGGAAATGGGAAACCATCATAGGGTTCTTTGCAGACTTTTAAGGGATGTTGTTGACTGCCTCTTGAAAATAGACTGTCAAGGGACAGGGCTAGAAGCAGGAAGATGAATTGAATTCGTAAGGCTGTCATAGTAACCCAGTGAAAGGCAATGTTTTTTTTTTTTTTTATTTTTTTTTTATTTTTTTTTTTTGAGACGGAGTCTTGCTGTGTCTCCTGGGCTGGAGTGCAGTGGCCGGATCTCAGCTCACTGCAAGCTCCGCCTCCCGGGTTCCCGCCATTCTCCTGCCTCAGCCTCCGGAGTAGCTGGGACTACAGGCGCCCGCCACCTCGCCCGGCTAGTTTTTTGTATTTTTAGTAGAGACGGGGTTTCACCGTGTTAGCCAGGATGGTCTCGATCTCCTGACCTCATGATCCGCCCGTCTCAGCCTCCCAAAGTGCTGGGATTACAGGCTTGAGCCACCGCACCCGGCCAAAAGGCGATGTTGATTCCAGTTGGGGTAGCAGCAGTAGAAGGGGTAAGAAGTAATCAGAAATAAATTTGCATTTTAAATAGAAAAAATGTGTTAACATATTGTCTTAGTCTATTCATACTACTTTAACAAAATACTGTAAATGGGTGACTTATAAGCAGCAGAGATGTATTTCTCTCAGTTCTAGAGGCTGGGAAGTCAAAGGTCAAAGTGCCAGCAGATCTGGCATCTGGCAAGGGCCTGCTTCTTCAAAGATGGTGCCTTCTGCCCGTTTCCTCACATGATGGAAGGGGTGAACAACTCCCTTGGGACTTTTTTGTAAGGTCATTAATTCCATTCGTGAGGGCTCTGCCCTCATTCTTGAATCACCTACCAAAGGCCACGTTTCCTAATACCGTCATGTTGGGAATTCGGATTCTAACATATGAATTTTGGGGGAGACACAAACATTCAGACCGTAGCATATATGTTCCAGGGCCCTATAGTCACATTCATTGTGGAAATACAGCCCTACTTGCTAGATCACTTATGTTAAAGTTCAAAATAAACGTTAGCATATTATTAAGGCTTTGCAAAAACAGCAAAACCAAAAAAAAAAAAAAAAAAAAAAAAAACAAGATAAAAAGTGTTTAACTTCGACCCAGTATATTCTAGACTTGTTGGTTAACATAAACGGTTGTTGACAGACATCTGTTAAGATTTCCATGGACAACAGTTTCCCATAGAGTAGTGGAAGAAATGTTGAGGTAGGGGACTATGATTTTTATAAGCAACATTATTTGCCAAAAAATAACTATTGTAAAATCTGAATAATCCATTGCTGCATTATAAATATCCTTTATATTTCTATTGAGCTCTGAGGTATTCTTATGTGGTTATTAACTAAGCATTCAATAGTAATAATGTCATGATTCTACTTATTGAATTGATAATCAAAGTAATAGCCACTGTATTCTTAGATTTTATGCCCTATTCCCAGGGTGGAAATGTTATACAAGTGTTATTGACCTTACTATTCTGAAAATGTCTTGCAAATTAGCGCCTAAATGTTTAAATTATATCCTTACCCTTGCACAGGTTTGAAAAGTTGGTTCTAGATGAGAACGCACTTTTATTCACTGTTGAAGCAATGCGCGTTGGCTGTAACCATGCCTCACCTAACAGCAAAAGAATGTTCAGAAGCATGCCTAGTTAATTGAAACTACAGGGGGCATTTAAGTAGGCAAAGTGTTATTACTCAGTTAAAAATGTGTCCAGGATATCAGAATTGCCATTCCCTACTCCTGCAAAAGGCACTCTGGGAATGGTAATGGCCATGAGTGTTAGGCCTCTGGCATCCTTTTACTTTCCTCATTCCTGTTGCTGTTGACAGACTTGGAGAGGTATACACATTACCATCCACAAGAACTGGGGTTACTGTTGTGAACGTGCAAGTCTGATGGTGTTCACACCTGTGGTACGGGGTGAGAACCCTAGGCCATGGGCATGAGGTTTTCACGTGAAGTTCTCCAATGCCAATAATTTTTGAAAATTTACCTGAAAGAGTAATTTAAGTAGCAAAACTATAGCCCCTTTCATCGAGGACGTTTAAGTCTGAGGCATGTTACTTTTAGCTTATTCCAAGATACTGTTTGGAAAAGATATTTCTTTTTATTTTTTTATTTTTTATTTTGTGTATTTTTTTTGAGATGGAGTTTTGGTCTTGTTGCCCAGGCTGGAGTACAATGGAGTGATGTGATCTTGGCTCACCACAAACTCCGCCTCTGGGTTCAAGCGATTCTCTTGCCTCAGCCTCCCAAGTAGCTGGAATTACAGGCGTGCACCACCACGCTAGGCTAATTTTGTGTTTTTCATTAGAGATGGGGTTTCCCCATGTTGGTCAGGCTTGTCTCCAACTCCCAACCTCAGGTGATCTGCCCACCTCAGCCTCCCAAAGTGCTGGGATTACAGGCGTGAGCCACTGCGCCCGGTCGGAAAAGATATTTCTATATAGTGCACTGATTATTTTAAATGAGATCATTCGCTACATTTGATCTTTGTTTCTTATTTGAAATTTAATCAGTTTCATATAATTTCTAGACAGCAAATACCCTATGTTTGCCATCTGTGAGTTTGTCTCTTAGGCTGACGTGTTTGCCAATGTGGGTGTGTGAAAAGTTTAGAGTTCAGGGTCTCCGTAGGCAGGTGTGAGTGAGATCTTATCATATGCTGGTAAAGTGTAAGTGGAGTGTTCTTTTAATCCTACCATCAGCACAATCTGGTACCTACTCCACATCCAAGAGCTTGCCTAAGTAAGAAAAAATATAATATGTGGAAAAGAAAGAAACGTCCATTTGGACATCGGTTGCATTCTGGTATTTGCACAGGAAAATCAGTCTGTAAACATAATAAACAATAGCAGGATACAACACAGACATGATATTTTAAGATTTCTACATATTCCCCTGTTAATCCAAAGACATAAGAGAAATAAATCACTTTTTATAAGGTATCAGAGAAATTCTTATAAGATTGTTGAGATGGTTTCCTATTTGTTAGCTGTTCCCCCACAAATAAATGATAAGTTCCTAGAGGGCAGGGGCAATATATCATTCACCTTTACACTTCCATCTAGACCTATGGTAGGACCTCAAAATGTGATTGTTCGTTGATTGATTGTATATACCATTAGGTATAAAATTAAGCTTTTAAAATTGCAGTTTATACTGGTATTTTTTTTTCTTTCTCTTATTACCACCCCTTTGTCTCAACTGCCACCATTTCTCCTGGATTATTGGTCTCTCTGCTTTCTCTTTTATTTCCATCCAACAAAAGCAAAAGTGATGTTAGACTGATAGCTAATTCGCATAATTTTTGAAACCCTTCATTGCCTTCCCCTTTTCCTGAGAATAAATCTTAATACTTTCGAATTTCTTACTAAGGCTTGTCAGTACCTGTATGACCTGGCCCGTGTTTATTTTTTAGTTTTTTTTCTCAGGTTCCTAGGGCCTTTATACAAGCAACCCCTCCTTTGCCTGGAATGCTCTCACTAGCCCCACAATGTGCACAACCAGCTCCTTTGCTTCTAAGGCCTCTGGCCTTTGTGATCACCCTATTTAAAGCTGGTCACCTCTGTTAGTGTCTCATTTAGACGTTTATACACTTCCTTCAAGCACTTGCTATGCGTTTCCATTATTTTCTATTTGTCTGTATTTTCCATGAGGGAAGACACTGTGCCAATCTTGCTCTGCATTTTATCTGTAGTGTCTAATTCCGTGTCTGGCATGTGGTAAGTGTTTAAAAGCATTAAAATTTGTTTAAGAGCATTCTGACAAAAATCTAAAGTAAAATGTTCTTTCATTAAATTCTATGTTCCTAACTTACTTTATAAAATTGGAATGAGTTCTGAAAAATCAATCACCTACAACGAACAGATTGCAAAATTTGTAGGAAAAAAGTTTTAAGATTTAGTCTAGTCATAATGATGTCCTGGCTATTATACTCTGGAATTGGGAAATTAGAAATAACCTATTCACCTCCCCTTTTCTCATTTTACAGATGGAGAAACAATCATAGAAGTTAAATGACCTGCCTGAGATCTCCAAGCTAGTTAGCAGTACAACCAGAATTAGAATTTCTAGTTTGGGGTTCATTTCATTATGCCACCTGTTTGGGAGAAAAATACCACTAGATTCTTAGAGTCACTAGTCATTTTTTGTTTTAGAATCTCAAAAATAAAAACACTAAGTTCTAGAGTAAGGGATGTAAGAGAAATTGTCTGTCTGCTTTTGGGATTTGCCCTTTAAGGAAAGAAAAAATGCCTTAAATTTTTTTTTTTCCCTTTCATTGCTGGAATACAGACGTGATGGCTAGAGCTAGAGCAGTCATGTTGGATCTCTGAAATGGAAATCGTAGATGTTGAGAATGACAGAGCAGAAAGAGAGTAGTGGTGAGGGTCCTCACGTTGTCAGTCTGCCTTCTTAGTCTTAGAATGCTGGAAGAACTTACATAGGAGAAGGAGATAAATGTCTGTTCAGTTTTGGGTTCCTTTATTATAGCAGCTTAAACTCATGACATGCCATATGCTTTGGTACCTAAAAGTGAAATGCTGTCCTAAGAAAAGCCTAGAATGTGCAGCATCAGGCGATCGGGGCAGTGATATAGATATTAGTGGCTGGAAATCTGAGACTCACATGCAAACGTTGTGAAATGTTTGGAGATATTGTTATCTGCGGTATGTTGAAAGTGAGACCAGATGCTAACATGCCTTGTAGCTCTAGAGCTGTCAATATGAGTTTTACAGTCCTGGCGGGGAGGGGTGGTAGTAGCGTCATTTTGTACATTTTTGGAGCTGTTTTTGGTTGTCATAGTAATTGAAGGAGGGAATTTAGTGGGCAGGACTAGAGGTGGTAATTGTCTTACAACGTTTAGGACACAGTCTCACACAACAAATAATTTATCTGTATCTATCATGACTTTCAAACTGCTGGACATTTCTTGGTAAAAACCTGGATAATTTATAAATATACACACCTAATTCTGTTCACATCCCACACAGAGATTTTTATTTTGCACTGAGTTTTCCAGAAAAGTAAATTAAGGGAAGATTTTATGTTGTCTTTTTTTTTTTTTTTTTTTTTTTTTTTTTGAGACAGGGTCTCACTCTATCACCCAGGTTGGGGCTCAATGGTGCGATCTCCCTCAGTGCAACCTCCGCCTCCCAGGCTCAAGCCATCCCCTCATCTCAACCTCCCAAGTAGCTGGGACCACAGGAAAACACCACCATGACTGGCTAATTTTTCTGTATTTTTGGTAGAGACAGGTTTTTGTCATGTTGTCAAGGCTGGTCTTGAACTCCTGAGCTCAAGCAATCTGCCCACCTTGGTCTCCCAATGTGCCGGGCTTATAGGTGTGAGCCACAGTGCCTGGCCCTTTATGTTGTCTTATTCCAAACTTTACTGAATTGTCATCATTTCAGAAGATCATCTACAATGCTGCCTATCATGAGTCATCGACATAACGCCCTTGTATGAGGCGGTATTTGTGGTTATTGTATCCAGAGATTTCGTGTATAGATGCAAGCATCTCACTACTTCATTTTGTCTTCTAGTGTGGTTGTGTCTGAACATCTACCATAAATAATTTCAGAAATTACATGTGTAAATTTCAGATTATGTCTTCAAAAGAAAGAAGCATGCATTTCCTTTCCTGTTTTCCTCCCTGCTGGCTAATGACAAAGATGATGGCTGGAGCCAGAGCAGCCATGGTGGGTCAAGAGATGGAAGCCACAGTTGAAGATGACAGAGCTATTACATGGAGGGAGGCTGTGTCTCTAAGATGGTACAGCTGCTGCACACCAACAACCCTGCCTATCCAAACTGTTATGTGAATGGGAATTAACCTGCCTCTTGTTTGAGCCACTGTGTTTCAGAGTTTCTATGTCATCATAACCCAACAAAATTCCTATCTAATATAGATGGGAAGAGCAAAATATAAATAAAACCTTGTAAAAGCCCCAGAACTTCTTGTTAAATACCCAAGACCAAAACATTTTTAATGATAATTTTTTAAAAAGCATGATTATAAAATCAACAACTTGGCCGGGCGCGGTGGCTCAAGCCTGTAATCCCAGCACTTTGGGAGGCCGAGACGGGCGGATCACGAGGTCAGGAGATCGAGACCATCCTGGCTAACACGGTGAAACCCCGTCTCTACTAAAAATACAAAAAAAAAAAACTAGCCGGGCGAGGTGGCGGGCGCCTGTAGTCCCAGCTACTCCGGAGGCTGAGGCAGGAGAATGGCGTAAACCCGGGAGGCGGAGCTTGCAGTGAGCTGAGATCTGGCCACTGCACTCCAGCTCGGGCGACAGAGCAAGACTCCGTCTCAAAAAAAATAAAATAAAATAAAATAAAATCAACAACTTGAAAGGACATTTTATTTATATTTTCCTATCTTTTCCCATAATCAAGAAGACACGGCCGGGCACAGTGGCTCATACCTGTAATCCCAGCACTTTGGGAGGCCGAGGCAGGTGGATCACCCAAGGTCAGGAGTTTGAGACCAGCTTGGCCAACGTGGTGAAACCCCGTCTCTATTAAAAATACAAAAATTAGCTGGGCGTGGTGGCAGGCGCCTGTAATCCCAGCTACTCAGGAGGCTGAGGTAGGAGAATCACTTGAACCTGGGAGGCAGAGGTTGCAGTGAGTCGAGGTCGCACCATTGCACTCCAGCCTGGGCAACAAGAGTGAAACTCCATCTAAAAAAAAAATAAATTAAAAAAACATAAATAAAAAGAAGACAGGCCTAGCATAAGAAACTTGGCAACTGGAAAAATAGCAGTACTCTTAGTAAAGATAATATGATTTTCATTAGAAATAGTAATAGTGGGCAAGGCGTGGTGGCTCACACCTGTAATTTCAGCACTTTGGGAGGCTGAGACAGGCAGATCACCTGAGGTTGGGAGTTCCAGACCAGCCTGACCAACAAGGAGAAACGCCACCTCTACAAAAAAAAAAAAAAAAAAAAAAAAATACAAAATTAGCAGGGTGTGGTGCTGCATGCCTGTAATCCCAGTTACTCAGGAGGCTGAGGCAGGAGAATTGCTTGAACCCGGGAGGTGGAGGTTGTAGTGATCCGAGATCACACCATTGCACTCCAGCCTGGGCAGCAACAGCGAAACTCCATCTCAAAAGCAAAACAAAACAAAACAAACAAACAAAAAGAGATAGTCATACCGTAAGTACTCTAAAAGGCACAGATACTCATAACTTTAAAAGGCACAGATGTATGTGTTTCTGGTATAGGATGATGCTTTTTTCTAGTTATATACATATGTAAATATACATATTCATGCCAATTTTTAAAGTGTATACAATGGACATATTCCATAAATTTAAAAACAGTAATTCAAAAACAATAAAAACAAGTCAAGAGAGTTGAATTGTTTTGTGTGTTTAACAAATATTTCTCAAAAATAAAGGAGGTCATTGTATTTAAAGTTCACGGCAATATTCTTTTGGACAATTTTATTCTTACTTCACACAGTATTTCCTACTAAGAGCCTCATATTTTCATATAATGACAGTTACATAAGTATGTTGTGATTTAAAGACCAAATACGCTTATGCAGTGCCTAGCTCAGTCCCCTTCAAGCAGTAGGCGCTCACTAAACACTTAGCTACATGAATTTCATATGATTATATTCCCGAATGATGTATGATTATATTGGTTACCATTTTATGAATATATTGTTTATAGAGCAGACCAATTTAAATATCTCAACAAAACAGCTCAAGAATTCCAACTATAAGTCTGATTATGTTCATTAAAACCAAAACAAAACAAAAAACAAAAAATGAAATAACCACCAAAGGAAAACAACAACAACAACAAAGAAACAAAGACACAAACAAACAAAAAACCCTAGGATCATGGAAACCAAGTGAGTTTCTAAGAGTCAGAGCAAATTGTGAAGATAGAGATGAGAATAGATGTTGTGGCAGCTGATTCCCCATTTCAGTGCTTTGTTTTAGCTGACCACATTTCCTCCCTCCTTAGAGAAAATCGATGTACAATGAAATTATCTGTACTCATCTCTGGTAAATAAATAGGAGAAATCTTTCTTGTTTCAAGACATCAATGTGAAACGATTGTTCACATGAAGAATTTGGTTTGTTTTTCTTCAACGGCTCTTCAATTTTCCATTTTGCCAACTTAAAAAAACCGGTGAAATATTTTATTAAAGTGCGTGAAGAGAGACTACAGGAGCCTAATAGAAAATTTAAAAATCATTTAGAGAAAATTTTACTGAAATATATACGCACATATTATTCAGAAATAACAAATGTTTGGATGTTTATTCAAACTTGTAATTTATAGAGAAGTTGAATGTAATTAAAAATGTAAGGGAGACGAACAGTAAAGACAGCACTTTTCAGGTGGATGCCTATATTTAGCAGCTAAATGTATCACTTTTAAATGGCATGTCTGAGATTCATGTGCTTACATCTGCACAGATTGAATCTGTGTAAATATAACTTTATTTACACTGTTTGTATGTGCAGTTAGGAAATTTTACAAATTATGTCTAGAAGTAATTTAGAATGCCCATGATGACATTTTTACATGTTTAAATGTTAGGTTTTTTTCCTGGGTGTTTTATATCCTGCCTCTAATTTGTATTTAGATTTCAAACCTCCTTTGCAGGAGCCATATCTAATTCAGTGTTCTTTGCACCATCGGGCATACTACTTGTACTAAATAACTGTTTATCATCGAGTGCCTTAAAGTAAACACAACATAATTTCATCTGCCAAAATCCTGCTATGCATTTATATGTTGCTTTTAAAAACATATAACCCCAAGTAAATCACATAAACATGGTGTGCTGTACAATTTGGGTCTGCTGTCTCCTGCTTTTCTCTTACTATTCTTCCAATGTTACTTTTGTTTCTACTTCCCCTTCTCTCTTCTACATCAAACCATTTTTACTACAAATTCAATTTTGAAAAAATAAGTTTTTAGTCTCTGATAAACCTTTACCATTCAGAGAAAAGGCTGAAAGGAACATCGGTCCACTCACACACTTACACACACACTCTTACACACACACACACACACACACGAGATAAGCGTCATAATCACCACAGTACAACAATCCAAAGGTAAAGGCATTTAGCTATGGAATGGTTAGCAATATAACTTTAATTTGAAAAAAATTAGAGAACCAAAGAGATATTTAAAATTTTTTTAAATCATTCTCACATCTTCCTTTGTTGCATCTTTTCAGTTCTCTCCTTTTCAGTTCTCTCAAAGAAACTTGACAGCTCTGGGAAAACAAAACCCTTCAACATTTCTTGAAGCTTAGAGTCAGTCCTCAGAAAAGAACTCTTTCTATGTTGTACACACTTAAAGCCGACGTAGACTAAAGTACTAAACAACAGCTCAGTAGCAGCTATTTTAAATCACATAAGATTCATCCAGAGATGCCAAAAGGCTTAGTACCAGCAGGCCCTGATTGTGGGTTAAAAAGAGAGGTTGGAGGGGAAGGGGAAGAAAGAGGGAAGGTACTTAAATGGATGTTCTTGTCATCGAAATAAAAATCACAATATTCACCTGGTATTTGAATTCACAAAGAATGTTAAAAATAACTTGCATTTGATTCTGCAACCTTTGAAAAAACTTGAAGAATAGTGGCATTATTCTGTTCTTACCAGCCACCGAATAGTCTCAGACATAAGCCATGCAAAGTGTCTCTCTGATGGGCCATGATTCTTAGAATCATAGATTTATAGACATGGAAGAACCAGTGGGAGGTAGTCAGAAACTAACTAGTTCAAGAATCAGAAAACCTTGCTAGGCATCTGTCTCAAATACTAATTAAATCTAAATTGAAAAAGTCATGTGATCACAGACTCAGTTCCCTTATCTGAAAAATGGGAACAGTTTTCTTCGTCTTGTCTCGGCTCAAAGTTGTTGTGTAGCTCATATGAGATAACATATGTGAGAGTGCTTTGATCTGGTAGAGGATGCTGCAGATAAAAGGTATTTTCTTCTAAAGTAACTTGTAATCAGGCCAGGTGCGGTGGCTCATGCCTGTAATCCCAGCACTTTGGGAGGCCGAGGTTAGTGGATCACCTGAGGTCAGAAGTTTGAGGCCAGTCTGGCCAACATGGCAAAACCCCGTCTCTACTAAAAATACAAAAATTAGCCAGTCAAGGTGCCTCGCACCTGTAATCTCAGGTATTTGGGAGGTTGAAGCAGGAGAATCACTTCAACCTGGGAGGCGGAGGTTGTAAGCCAAGATCATATCACTGAACTCTAGCCTGAGCAACAGAGCAAGACTCGGTCTCAAAAAAATAAAAAGTAAATAGTAAATAAAATAAAATAACTTGTAGTTAGCAGATAAAGAAGATTCTGAAGCCCATTTTGGTTAGGTGACACCCACATTTTAATAAACAGCACAACCGGAATTCGAATTTGGGTTGACGACAGTCTAGAAAAGGAGATTGTTCTCATATGTTCATAGTGAGGCTTTGTATGGAGAGCCCATGATCTAAACGTAGCCCAGGTGCTTTCCTTCTTCATATTCTATTTTCTTTTAGGCTAGGAAGGCATCAAGACTCACACAAATGGGCAAAGACACCCTGACCACTGATTCTGAAGTGCCTAAAATGGTGATTCATGACTAGTGCCCCTTGGACTCCTAGTGTGAGGGTGTGGGTGGGAGGAGGGAGCTGGATATGGAGCTATTTCCAGAATAATGAACACTAAGCTCTGTAATAGAATAAATTATAGTTTACACACATTTGTATGACTATGCTTTCAATGCAGGTAGCTGCCATTAAGATTGTTTAGATAAAATTATCTAAATGCTTCTGGAATTCAGAGTAGCTCTTGGTATTTTATTTTCTTTAAAATTAAAGGATCCTTAAGTATAACTGCAAGGACAAGAAGCCTGTAGACTTTAAATATTTGGGGAAGATTTGGCCTAATTTCTTTCTTCCTATGCCAGAATGATATGAGTAGGTAAAGTGGAAGACACATTCAGAAGAACATATTTAAGAGCAAAAGAATGTGAGAGCACTCCCCTCAGTAAAAAGTATGTTAGAGTCCATTTTTATTTATTTACTTTTTGAGATGGAGTCTCACTCTGTCGCCCAGGCTGGAGTGCAATGGCACAATCTTGGCTCACTGAAGAACCTCTGCCTCCTGGGTTCAAGTGATTCTCTTGCCTCAGCCTCCTGAGTAGCTGGGATTACAAGTGTGCATCACCACACCTGGCTAATTGTTGTATTTGTAGCAGAGATGGGGTTTCACTATGTTGGCCAGGCTGATCTTGAACTCCTGACCTTAGGTGATCCAACCGCCTCGGCCTCCCAAAGTTCTGGGATTACAGGTGTGAGCCACAGCACCTGGCTGCCCATTTTTATTTAAAATAGGATTATGCAAATAATAAAATTCTAACCACTCTTTATTACAGTACAAAAGTATGTTCATTTATTCATTGGGATAGATAGATAGATAGAATTTGTTGTTGTTGTTGTTGTTTTGAGACAGGATCTCACTCTGTGGCCCAGACTACAGTTCAGTGTTTCAATCACCGTTCACTGTGGCCTTCCTTGATCTCCTGGGCTCAAGTGATCCTCCCACCTTTGCCTCCCAAGAGTCTGGGACTACAGGCATGCGTCACCACACCTGGCAAATTTTTTACATTTATTTTTTGTAGTGGTGAGGTATCACTATGTCACTCAGGCTGGTCTCAAACTCCTGGGCTCAAGTGATCCTCTTGCCTCGGCCTCTCAAAGTGCTGGGATTACAGACATGAGTCACCAGGCAGGCCTATTCATTGGTGTTCATGGCTTTTTTTTTGTTTCCAGATGATAAAAAAGAAGACCACTAAGTTATATGATAAATTTGGTTTTTGTTCAGCCTGAAAAAATTGCTTGGAATAACTTGGTGAAACAGTAATCTCTGCAGCTCAGAATATTATTCATAAAAGCTTAGTGCTTAAGTTTAGATTCATACTCAATGGATATTGAGAGAACAGAAGTTAAAAAAAAGAAAATGTATGTTCTGAATCTGGTACATAACTCTTGCAAATCAGCATTTCCAGAAAAGTAGTAATAATAATGGAACTCAATTTATTGAACTCTTATACACATTTAAGCTTATACTAACCCTGAAGGGTAGTTATTCATATTCCCATTTTGCAGATGAGGAAACGGAAACTCAGAGAAATTAAATAGTATATTAAAGTCATGGAGCTTGTAAAGGCATAACGAAAATTCAAACTTAGTTTTAATTCCAAGCTTAGGATGCAGACTTCAGTTATTTGGGATGATGAAAAGACAAGAGGGAAATTCAGATCATTTTTTGTGCCAGTTGGACCTAATGTATATGATGCATAGTTTCGTGGTAGGTCCAGGTTTTATGGCATCTAAAGTATATACAAATTTAAGAAATTTAGGGGCTTATGCAAGTGACGGGTCCACTGACCTTCCTGATAAATTCATCTTGGAGTTGGTTTCAGGAATCCAGTCAATAACTAATACAGGCCCTTCACTCTAGACACGATCCTAGCCCTAACCTGAAATCAAGAATGCCACTAGGCATTTGTGCTAGTGCAGTGGTCCTCAAACATCTCCCTGTCTCTGGCTTTTTTCTCCCGATCTAACTTATTAAAGGATATAACAAAGTTCCTTCTGTAAGAGTGGCTCGTTAAGACATGGGTTCCCAGCAGTAAATGTCACTGCTCTGAGTTGAGACTCACAGCTTGAGGATTATGAGAGTTTGGTTTTCTTCTTAAGATGAATACATTATTTATTCAGCACCCTCGTTATTTATTGCCTGTCTACTATGAACTAAGTATGTGGCTAGTTTCTAGATTACAATAGAGAAAAAGAGAGAGAATTCCTACCCTTATGAAACTTCTAATTCTCAGAACCTATCAGTTATATAATTTCTCAAACACAGTATATAGGTTGAAAAGTTGGTGTAGTCCATGACTTTTCTTTTTCCATTACCATACATGCAATCTAGTATGTTGTTTTTTCCTGTGAAAACTCTTTTGATTCATTTCTAATTCTCCTTTACTACCAGCAAGAGTCCTTCTCTCCTCAAATGTGGATTATTAGAATATCTTCTTTAAAGTTTCTTTCTTCTTTTAACAATTATTTATTGGATACCAGGCATGCATCTTATATGTGCTAGGTATTTATCTTTCTTTTTTCTTTTTTTTTTTTTTTTTGAGACAGAGTCTTGCTCTGTCACCCAAGCTGAAGTGCAGTGGTGAGATCTCAGCTTACTGTAACCTCTGCCTCCCAGGTTCAAGCAATTCTTCTGCCTCAGCCTCTAAAGTAGCTGGGACTATAGGCGTGCGCCACCATGCCTGGCTAAATTTTTGTAGTTTTAGTAGAGACAGAGTTTCACCATATTGGCCAGGCTGGTCTCGAACTCCTGACCTTGTCCACTCGCCTCGGCCTGCCAAAGTGCTGGGATTACAGGCATGAGCTACCACGCCCAGCTGAGGTATTTATCTTTCTAAACTCTGTTCTATTTCTTCTCCAGCTCATTCTATGTACTAAAAATACTACACTGCTCATGTCACTTAGAGCTTCTAGAGGCTTTGTCCCAGAGTAATAAGGCTGAACACGATGAAGCTGAGTATGATGAAGATCAAGGCCAGGTGCAGTGGCTCATGCTTGTAGTCTCGGCACTTTGGGAGGCCAAGGCGGTCAGACCGCTTGAACTCAGTAGTTGGAGACCAGCCTGGGCAACATGGTGAAACCCCGTCTCTACAGAAAATACAAAACAATTAGTGGGTGTGGTGGTGCATACCTGTGGTCCCAGCTACTCAGGAGGCTGAGGTGGGAGGATTGCTTGAGCCTGGGAGGTGGAGGTTGCAGTGAGCCGAGATACTGCCTCTGTACTCCAGCCTGGGTGAAAGAGCCAAGCTGGAGTCTCAAAAAAATTACAAATAATAATTTTGAAAAATCACAGGAATGCTTTTGAATTTGTGCCCCCTTGAGGAAGGGGCAGCTTGAGTTGATCTGAAATATGATGCATGCCTGAATGAACTGTATCCTGGGCCTGTACTAGTATGAAGATAAAACTGAGGCCTGGAAAATGTGAGAAGAGGGTACATTCATCCTCAACTTCTAGGCCTGTCACTACCAGATGCTAGGCCTGTCACTACCAGATGTATGATCAGTGATCAATAAGTATTTAATTGATTGATCCCAGTGCATATTGAATGACAACACTGTTCCTGGCATTCAACCCTGTAGCCATCATCTAGCCCAGATTTATGCCTTTTTGTCAATGACCCTGGGCACGTTATGGCATATGCAGTTTCTCTTGTGAGCCTCATCCCTTCCTCCTGCCCTAAAACAAATTTCATGTTACCATAGGTTTTGTTCCTCAATAATATTTAGTGTTATTTAACCTTATTAACTACTTTCATACAGTAAGTCCTGTATGGTGTGATGGTGAAGCTGCAGGCTTTGGGCTTTAGACTGCTGGAATTTTATTTCTGAGTCTACTGTTTACTGGCTTTGTTATGCTGGGCAAGTTAATTTGCCACTGTCAGAGTCAGTGTTTCTGTAAGTAAATTGAGCAGAAATTAGAGTACAGACAGCCCTCCCCATCCATGGGGTCCACATCTGTAGATTCAACCAACAGTGGTTCAAACATGTTTATCAAATAACAATACAATAAAAAATAATGCCAGCATTTTGAAGATGTTCGTGTTATTGACTTACTTTCTGTATATTTCCCACAGCTTCTGGTATAGTTGGACAAAAGATAAGCATTCAATAAGTACCTAATTGCACCCAATATATATTGGACAATTCATGGCAACAGATAACACAATTATTCCCAGAAGAATGCCACAGGGCGCATCTGAAACATGCTGCTTATTCTTTCTGCAGTCAACTTTATCCTATTCCCCTGGCCCCTGCCTTTCATGCTTCATATTAAAAGTCACCAAATGCTCTGGATTCTTACTTTCCAGTTTCTCCCAAATCAGTTCCTCCCTTCTTTCCACTGTCCTTCACCGCTGCACTATAGCAACAGCTGCTTTGCTGCATGCACCTCCCCTTGTGGGGTCACAGCTCATACTCCCCTCCTTGGATTCGGTTCTCCCACCACTGCCAGGTTAGCTCCCTCAAACAGTATTTTTCCTTATGTCTTTCCTCCACTTCTCATTTACTTACCTAATAAAGTCCACACTCCTCAGCTTAGTTTTTAAGGCTCTTCGTAAATCTTTTGTCACCTTTCCTAGTAACATTTAGGTTTTACTTTTGGCTCCATGTGCTCTTAGCACTAGCCTGGAAATCTTATCATTGCCCTCTTAAAACACACTTCTTACTTCTCTGGAGTTTAGCATCTGCCATTTTCCTCACTTATAGTATCCTTTCCTATTCTCCTCATTAATACAAATCCTGCCCATCCTTCAAGATAGAGTTCAAATTCTATTTTATCCATAAGGTTTTTCCTCTGCATCAGCCAACAATAAACCACTTATTTACTTTAATCCTGCAATAGATGTTCATTGAGTCTTTATTATATGCCAGGAAATATTCTAGGTGTTCAGATTACCAATATGAATAAGGGTCAGTTTCTATTCTAAAGAATCTCAGCTACCTTCTATCTAATTCCTATAGCATGGGATCACTCATTTTGGCACCAATTTTCTTTTCTCCAACTCTCTTAGTTCATCCAAACTGCTCTAACAAAATACCTAAGACTGGTTAATTTATAAATAATAGAAATTTATTTCTCACAGTTATGGAGGTGGAAGATCAAAATGCTGTCAGCAGATTTGATGTCTGGTAAAAGTTCACTATCTACTTGCAAGAAGATCTCTTCTTATTTTGTCCTCAGATGGTGGTAAGGGCAAGGCAGCTCCCCTGGATCACTTTTTTTTTTTTTTTTTTTTTTTGGAGGCAGAGTTTTGCTCTATACCCTAGGTTGGAGTGTAGTGGCGTGATCTTGGCTCACTGCAACCTCTGCCTCCCGGGTTCAAGTGATTCTCCTGCCTCAGCCTCCTGAGTAGCTGGGATTACAGTCAACTGCCACCACACCTGGCTAATTTTTGTATTTTTAGTAGAGACACTGTTTCTCCATGTTGGCCAGGCTGGTCTCGAACTCCTGACCTTGGGTCATCTGCCCGCCTTGGCCTCCCAAAGTGCTGGGATTACAGGCTTGAGCCACCACGCCCGACCTCGACCACTTTGCTTTTATAAGGGCACTAATCCCGTTCACGAGGGCTGGTTTAGGAAGCAACCCAAACCCCTCTTAGAGACTCTACCTCTTAATATTATCTCATTGGGAAATAAGTTTCAACATATGAATTTGGGGGGTTAAATTCAGACTACAGCCACGACTGACAACACTTTGAGATGAGGAAACCGGTTGAGGAAGGCTGTGCGACAAGCTCAAGTGAGGAAATGATCTGCATTGTTTTTGCGGATCCTAAAGAGCAGAACCAGATGGGTATTTTATTGGTGATCCTAACAGTACCTAACAGAGGAAACGCTGAATTCGACTTTATTGAATGAAAACGTTCTGATTTCCATGTATAGATTTTATATTTTGCTTTTGCAACTTTGCAGCCAGATGTAATTTAAAGATCATTTTGATTTTAATACCACCCAAACATATCCATTAACCTGATAGCCAGAGAAATGCTGTAGCCAGAGGTGTCTCTAGTCAATACAACTCCCTCAAATCAGGCCAATCAGTGCATCACAGCAGTGTAAGGAGGTGTGCTTGTGTTAGCTCTGCCCTTGGGCAAACTTACTCTAGAATTTTAATAACAGACACAAATATCTGATTTAATTTACAGTTTCCAAATATGGAGAATGTGTATATTCAAAATAGACTTTCCTCTGGGCATTACTGACACAGGTAATGGCAAGGTAGGCATATTTACATAAGTAGAAACTGTTTTTAAAGCAGAAAAAATGCAAACATTCCCCAAAAAGCACAATCTCCCTCCCAGAGAAAAATCTCAATAGAAGAGAATCCTAATCGGGGCTTCTAAAAGTGTAACACAGAATGATGTTAAACATTAAATATCTTTTCTCTACATTCAAAGTAATGTTTTTGAAGATGTGTAATGATATTCTGCTTTTTCTTTCTTTATATTTTTAAAAGTTTAAATTAATTGTATCTAAATATATATATATATATATTTAAGTAGTTTGCTACCTATCAAGCTATAATATTGACATGAATTTGATGTATGAATTTCAAGTGAAAGGAGGGTAATAATGTGAGGAAAAGGTCTACAGGAAATAGTTAAACTGCAAAATAGCTGATCAGGGTTTTTATATCATAACTTTTATTATTCCTAGACCATTCTCACTAGACATTAATTCCCATAGGTTCAAAAGTTATTCTGCATGACTATATGCTGCAAAGTTGCTTTCAATTATTAATAAAACAGGCAAATATTAAATGAAATGCACTGTATGATGCAAGGAGACAAAATAAGCTTGCAAATCTGCTTAATTTTACTTCTTTAGCTTTTATGTAATTGTCTAAAAAGGAAACAGACAAAATTCTTTGTCCAATTAAACTGAGAAGACACAGTGAGTGGCAGCTCCACTTTCTTGGTCTTCTCAGTGGGTGTCATGGGTTGCACACCAAGATGAGGATACATTTTTACTTACTGGCATTCAACTCACATTATGCTTATCTTTCCTAATCGTGCCTCTCTCATCAGCTTCACTGTCAAATAAATATCAACCCATGTTTTAGAGAAGTAATGTCAAGTAATTTGAAAGTTGCAAAGAAAATCATGGCAAAAATTAGAACATTTAAGCCAGTGGTGTGCTGGTCTTACTACTGGCTCTACCATTGCCCCCCACCAGTATAATAAAGCCCTGATGTGTAGCGTTTCCTGTTTCCTTGTGGTAAATACTCTCACTAAAGTAGATTTCAAGCTAACAACATGATACCACTGAAAATGGAGTTAGGGAGACATTTTATACATTACGTCAGAAAGTACACTTTAGAGGCGGGGTATGGTGGCCCATGCCTGTAATCCCAGCCCTTTCGGAGGCCAAAGGGGGCAGATCAGTTGAGGTCAGGAGTTCAAGACCAGCCTGGTCAACGTGGTGAAACTCCATCTCTACTAGAAATACACAAATTAGCTGGGATTGGGGGCACATGGCTGTAATCCCAGCTGTCTGGGAGACTGAGGCATGAGAATCGCTTGAACTCAGGAGGCGGAGGTTGCAGTGAGCTGAGATCGCACCACTGCACTCTAGTCTGGGGGACACAGGAAGACTCTGTCTCCAGAAAAAAAAAAAAAAGTGCGAAATAGTGCACTTTGGAATGTCTATGTTGACATTTTTACTACACATGTGGAATGTTAGGCTTTTTCCCGGTACTCTCTAATTTGTATTTAGATTTCAAGCCCACTTGTTTGAAGAGAGGTGAGCCACTCACTCTCCTTTCAATTAGAAAATAGGTATCTGAGACAGCCACACTTATGGGGTATGCCTGTGAGTTACAAGCTAAGGTGTTTAAAATTTGTTATATTTTAGTTTATTTTTTGAATAGTAATGACCTCAAAAGATTGTAATTCAAAAGATATAAAAAGTATGAGATGTCTCTCTTTTTACCTCTGTCCCCTTACCACCCAATGTTCTTCCCTGAGATAAACAGTTTTGTTACTTTCTTTTGTACTTTTTTACGAAGATATTCTATACAAATGTAAATATTCCATCACCTATATTTTTATTTATTTTTTTAAGAGACAAGTTCTCACTGTCGCCCAGGCTGGAATGCAGTGGCACGATCATAGCTCCCTGTAGCTTCTAACTCCTGGACTCAAGAGATCCTCTCACCTCAGCCCCCCGACCCTCTCCAGTAGCTACGACTATAGGCCTGAGTCATGATGTCCTCCCCACCGCCCCCATTTTAAAAACACAAATGTAGCATCCTATACATACTGCTTTGCATCTTGTTTTTTTGGTTGTTGTTGTTAATATAAATTGAAAAATGCTTGATATTTGTACATGAAGCCTTTTTTATTCTTTCACATTTGGATAAATATTACATTATATGGTTGTTCCATTATGTGTTTAAACTGTCTTCTATTGATGTCTTCCTATTTAGGTTCTTTCCTATCTTTTGCTTTTACACACAAACACTGTAATGGCATGCTATAACATGTAGTTTTTCACACATATGTGTATAATCCTAAATAGATTCTCAAATTAATTCCTAGAGGCATAATTTCAGTTTCAGAGAATTTGTATGTTTGTATGCTTTTATTTATTTATTTATTTATTTTTTGAGATGGAGTCTCGCTCTGTCACCCAGGCTGGAGTGCAGTGGCTCGATCTCGGCTGGCTGCAAGCTCAGCCTCCCAGGTTTACACAATTCTCCTGCCTCAGCCTCCCGAGTAGCTGGGACTACAGGCCACCGCCACCACGCCTGGCTAATTTTTTTTTTTTTTTTTTAAGTAGAGGTGGGGTTTCACCATGTTAGCCAGGATGGTCTCCATCTCCTGACCTCGTGATCCGCCAGCCTCGGCCTCCCAAAGTGCTGGGACTACAGGAGTGAGCCACCGTGCCCGGCCCATTTTTTTATTTTTGAGATGAAGTATTTTTATTTTTGAGATGAAGTATCGCACTGTCATCCGGGCTGGTGTGGCTCAGTCTTGGCTCACTGAGACCTCCGCATCCCGGGTTCAAGCGATTCTCCTGCCTCAGCCTCCTGAGTAGCTGGGATTATGAGCTACCGTCACCACGCCTAGCTACTTTTTTTTTTGGTATTTTTAGTAGAGACGGGGTTTCACCGTGTTAGCCAGGCTGGTTTTGAATTCCTGACCTCGTGATCCTCCCACCTCAGCCTCCCAAAGTGCTGGGATTACAGGCCTGAGCCCCCGCGCCCAGCCCGATTTTTAAAATTTATTTATTTTTTCTGTTGTTGCCAAATTTATTTATATGGAAGTGGAAGAGATTTAGTTTATTCAAACCTTCACCAACATAGGATATTATCCAACTTTTGGATCTTTGCCAATCTGATACATGAAAAAGTCTGGGTGATTTTGATTTGTATTTTTCAGATTATGAGTGAGATCAACTATCTTCTGTTTTATTTAAATGTATTTTCTTTTCTGTGAGATAGCTGTACATTTCCTTTACCCATATTTTATTGGGTTATTTGTAAAAATATTGATTTAAGGTATAGATGAGTTATAGATTCAAATTATTGTGCTATCTCTCTCCTTCTCTCTCTCTCCGTGTGTGTGTATGTATGCATGCCAATATTATAATACTTAAATTATTGAAGCTTTATAGGATGTTTTAATAACTGGAAGACCTAGTTCCCTCTCAGTGTTTTTCTTTTTAAGACTTCCTGGCTCAGCTGGGCGCGGTGGCTCAAGCCTGTAATCCCAACACTTTGGGAGGCCGAGACGGGTGGATCACCAGGTCGGGAGATTGAGACCATCCTGGCTAACACGGTGAAACCCCGTCTCTACTAATAAAATACAAAAAACTAGCCGGGTGAGGTGGCGGGCGCCTGTAGTCCCAGCTACTCAGGAGATTGAGGCAGGAGAATGGCGTGAACCCGGGAGGCGGAGCTTGCAGTGAGCTGAGTTCCGGCCACTGCACTTCAGCCTGGGCGACAGAGTGAGACTCCGTCTCAAAAAAAAAAAAAAAAAAAAAAAAAGACTTCCTGGCTCTATTTGGTTGTTTATTTTTTCATGTAAACAGTTTGGTATCGGCTTATCTTACTCTAGAAATACTTCAATCAATATTTTATATTAGTATGACATAATAACTATAGGTAAAGTTAAGCATAATTGACATCTTTATGATATATCTTCTTATCCAAGAAAATTGTATGCCTCTCTATCTATGCAAGTGTTTTTTTGTTCTTCAGTAGTTTTTGAATTTCCATCATATAGTGTTTGCTCATTTTTTGGTCAAATTTTTTTGCAGGTATTTTGTTTTTTGTATTGCCATTGAGAAGCCATATCTTTAACTGTAGGCTCAACCACTTTACAGTTCTTGAATTGTATAGTTTAGAAACAAACAGAAAAAAGGATATCTTCTCTAGAACATATTCAGATATGAAATTCCTACTGAACCTTTGAAAGTAAATAAATTACTAAAGGCCGGGCGCGGTGGCTCAAGCCTGTAATCCCAGCACTTTGGGAGGCCGAGACAGGCGGATCACAAGGTCAAGAGATCGAGACCATCCTGGCTAACACGGTGAAACCCCGTCTCTACTAAAAAATACAAAAAACTAGCTGGGCGAGGTGGCGGGCACCTGTAGTCCCAGCTACTCAGGAGGCTGAGGCAGGAGAATGGCATAAACCCGGGAGGTGGAGCTTGCAGTGAGCTGAGATCCGGCCACTGCACTCCCGCCTGGGCGACAGAGCGAGACTCCGTCTCAAAAAAAAAAAAAAAGAAAAAAAATGAAGTACTAAAAATGAGCCATAGGTTTCTTGTTGAGTAAGAGTAAAATTTGTACACTCAATTTATTGGACTGGATAATGAATACAAAACAATCAAGCAAGTTAGCTTTATCATCCTAATAATTTAAGAGATAAAATATAGATTTTTATCTGTCGTATTAGAATTACATTTAACTTCACTGTTTTAAATCATTTTCAATGTTGTTTTTGTCCCTTTTCCTCTAAAAAGTCAGCAAGCAAGTACATATTAAAGACAGAAAAAGTATAGCTTAAACCACATACAGAACATAACTTCTTAAGCTATGCATCACCTATACTACAAGACAATCCTGGGATTCTACACCTCCTTGATTTGTGCTGCTGGCCCTCCCAGTGCCACATAAGTTAACAATGCATGTGCACTCACCAAATGGAGAAGAAGAGCTCTTGAACTGACGTGTTATATTTATAATGTTCCTCCAGTAATGTTTCTTCCAGCACCCTCAATATATTCCTTAATCACTATCAACCAGCAATTCTTTTCCCCCCCTTTTTTTTCAAGTTTCTTGGTTCTAACCATTCCATCAATTCCTAGCACTGATTTTATTAAATCAGTACATATAAAAGTATATTTATGGCCAGGTGCGGTGGCTCACAAGTGTAATCCCAGCACTTTGGGAGGCTGAGGCAGGCAGATCACCTGAGGTCAGGAGCTCAAGACCATCCTGGCCAACATGGCAAAACCCCATCTCTACTACAAATACAAAAATTTACCGGGTGTGGTGGTGTGCGCCTGTAATCCCAGCTACCCAAGAGTCTGAGGCAGGAGAATTGCTGGAACCCAGGAGGCAGAGGCTGCAGTGAGCTGAGATCCCACTACTGCATTCCAGCCTGGGTGACAGAACAAGACTCCGTTTAAAAAAAAAAAAACATTTATTATACAAGCATGTATCTCATTTAGATGCCAATGACAATATCTTCTCAATACTGCCTACAGCAGACAGAGGTTAATATACACAGAGGAAGGACTACAAAATCATACTGTGTGTTCTGTATACTCAGTCAAAAGAAAAGAAGAATTTAATTCCTCCACATCATCTTCTCCCATGTCTCAGTAGCCTGACACCTTCCTCAATCACCTAACTAAAGTGTGGAAAGAATGAAAACTCTTTGAGAAATCAGTGACCCAGAAAGTTAAAAACCAAAAATTATGAAGCATCAAATGACATGCTATTTATCATTTTTCTTCTACATAAAATCCACCACTTACAGACTCTGCTTAGTGGTTATATATAAAAAGGTTCAGTGACTGAGTAGTTTCTATGATTTTAGCATGATATATAGGTAAGTATGAGATATTTTTATTACAAAATGATTACTTCCTTATTAAAGAAGCCTTCAGAATAGAGAAAAGTAGGAAGAAATCTGTGATTCGTTCATGTTCCTAAATTCAAATACAACCACTCCTTTGACTCTTTTGAAATCATAATTTTATCTGTATATATTATATAATTTTATCCTGTATAACATATTAAAAGCATTTTTCTTTTTATAGTATATTTTAATTGTGAATAGTTTTAAAGGATGGAAAATAATATAATGTTTTCCACATCACTATATAGTATAATTAGCCACAAGAGACAGTGGAATGTAGCAGTAAGTGCATAGCTTTAAACTCAGACAGACATGGATTCATCAACTGCATGTGTTTCCCTCTGTATGTTCTTCACTTTTTTCCCCACTGATTGAATCACTGATTTTTAGCTGAGTACATGACCTTCCAGAATAAAGATGATGTTTGCTTGCTTTTCCTGCAGCTAGCAGTTCTATTCAATGTGATGTGAATAAAATAGTATGTGAAACTTTCTGGCTTGTTTTAAAAGTGAGGGCATATGTTCTTCTTTGCCCCTTCCTCCTTTCTGTTGGCTGGAATGCATACACAAAGGCTGGAGAGATCAAGGAGCCATATTAGTCCCTGTGGTGGGCACAGTCCTGAGATCGGGGAATGAAAAGCTGGAAAAGCTTGGGTCTCTCAGGACTTGGTGGAATGCCATAGTTGTGCCATACTGCCTATCATGGACTTTTTATGAGAGAGACTGTATTAGTCAGTTTTCACCTTGCTAAAGAACTACCCAAGACTGGTAATTTGTAAAGGAAAGAGGTTTAATTGACTCCCAGTTCTGTATGGTTGGGGAGACCTCAGGGAACTTACAATCATGGCAGAAGGGGAGCAGGTATGGAGGCAAGCAGGAGAGTGTGAAGGAGGAACTGTCAAACACTTATAAAACCATCAGATCTCGTGAGAACTCACTCACTATCATGAGAACAGCATGGAGAAAACCATCCCATGATCCAATCATCTCCTTCCAGGTCCCTCCCTTTACATGTAGGGATTATGGGGATTACAATTCAAGGTGAGATTTGGGTGGGGACACAGAGCCAAACCATATCGGTGACTTTAAAAGGTGTTTAAGTTCAAGTTTGTGTGTGTGTGTGTGTGTGTGTGTGTGTGTGTGTGTGGCGGAGGGGCGGGGATGGTGTTTCTATGTCACTCACAGCTTTATCAAATCCTACCTAGTATAATTGCTTTTAGTACTAAACAGTAGATGAATAGTGATTTATCTCAAAAGGATGTGTATTGTTTCTGTAAAAAAACAAACAAAGAAAACCCCAAAAGGCAGCAGGCAATACCAGAGTAGCTTGTTGGCTAATTGCAGTCACTAGGGGCCTAGATTACTTTTCTTGTTTACTCTGTCCTTCTCATCATTTGCTTCTAATCCCTTCATGATCCCAAAATGGCTGCTTCAGCCTCCTGCATCATCTACTCTCATAAAAATGTTCAAAGGCAAGAAAAAAGGGAAAAGGAAAAAAAAATTTAAAAAGACTTGAGGAAGTGATTTTGCAAGAAGCCCCAAGAAAATTTATTCTTAAATCTTATTGACAAGAATTATACCACATGCCCATCCCTAGACTTACTACTTGCAAGGAGATAGGAAGTGCTCTTATCAGCTTGGACTATTCTTGATTTATCTTCTGGTGCTGGGTACCTTTCTTCTCAAACAAAATCAGGCTCCTTGGCAATAAAGAAGCAAGAAAGGTTGAAGGATGAGTCATTAGCCATATCTGTCACCCTGGGCATACAACCTTGGCTTTGGGGCATTATGTGTGTAATGGGGTGACAATAATGCCTAACTCTTAGGAAATCAAAAGAGATGCCATTTGAAAGGAGCTAGTAAAATGCATTGCACTTACTGGATGCTCAACATATAGTAATTATTATCATTATCATTATTTCATTAAGTTGATGTATGAGAGTTTACTTAACTGATCCTATTCCAAGAATATTTAGATTATTTGTTGCTTCCTTGGCTATTATATATAGCTCTAAATTAGTATATTTTGTTATACAACTTTTTTTTTCTTTCACTGCTAAAGATTCTTTTCTTGGGTATATTCCTAGAAGTATAATTACTGGGTCATTCAATACTAATGGAATAAATTGTGATCCTTCTGGAATAGTAAACAAATTACATATGAGTGAGGAAGTCAAACAATTCTTACACCTACACAGGCAAGGATACTGGACAATACCTATAGGTAGACTCAGCTTTTGGGAATCAGGAATACACACAAATAGAATCAACTGTGAGACATGTTCATTTCGCCATGATTCAAAACTTTTGCTTCCAAATATATCATGTGGCATAACAAAGTTCATTGAACTTGTCTTCAAATATCTGGGTTTAGGTCTCTGCCTTGTTATTATCCATGTGACCTTGGGCATGAGCATAAACTCTGTGACTCCATTCACCCAATCTGTAAAATGGGCATAGTAAAAATGACCCACCTCCCTGAAATGAGTAAATACACAGGGAAATGCTTAGGAAATTGTAAAAAACTATAGAAATATAAGATATGATTATTAGTATCTATGGAAAAGATCTGAGATAGAAAAAAAGAATGCTTTCAACATAATAAAGCAAACACTTCTGTGTTCCAGACACAGTTTGCAGCTCTTGTTATATGCCTCATTTAATTTTCACAACAAACTAAAGAGATAAATACCTTTTTCTTTTTTTTTTTTTCTTTTTTTTCTTTTTTTTTTTTTTTTTTGTGAGACACGGTCTCACTCTGTTACTGAGGCTGGAGTGCAGTGGCACGATCTCAGCTCACAGAAACCTCCTCCGCCACGCCAAGCCTAAATACCATTATTATGGCCAGTTTACAGGTGAAGAAACTGAGGCACAGAGAAGTTAAATACCTCTCCCATAGTCACTGTGGTTTTGAAGCCACAGTTTGTCTCTAATAATCATGAGCTGAACAATAATGCTACACTGTCTGTCTTATCAAATGTTGAGGATGAACATCTCTTTCTGCTGTCTTAGCATCAAGTCAGAAGACTTTCACCTGAGAAGTAGCCTGCATAGCCAACACTTCCCATTTCTCTGGTTAGTGGCTCCTGAATGTTACCACATCGGGGTTCACAAAATGTGAAGCTTGAAGTGAGGTCTAACAGAATATCAGGCACGGGGGGGGGGGGGGGGGTAGTTATCTATTTTGTGGTTTGGAATGTTCGATGTGTATTAATATAGAGTTTTGTATGTGATCAGACATGATGAGGACTAAAGAGAAAAGAGCAATCAGATCTCCTCCCACGACACACTATGAAAGGTGGTGTTTGTTTCTGAGGTGCTTATCTAATATTTGCTAACAGCCTCTACTACCTCTCTGCAGCCTCTCGTTACCCTTCCTGCGCTTAATTTCCTTTCATGCGTTCCTACTCTTGCCTGCCTGGCTAGCGCCTGTCACGCAGCACTAAACTCTCCATCCTTCCTAGCTAAAAACCTAGTCTCAATTAATTTTCTCTTTAAGGGAATTTAATCAATGCATTTATTGATTATCTAAGGTGTTAAGTATGGAAATGAAGCAATGTGCTAACTTTTCTCCCAGAGATATATGCATTTTATTTTATTTTATTTTTTATTTTTTATTTTTTTTTGAGACGGAGTCTCGCTCTGTCACCCAGGCTGTAGTGCAAAGGCGCGATCTGGGCTCACTGCAAGCTCCGCCTCCCGGGTTCACGCCATTCTCCTGCCTCAGCCTCCTGAGTAGCTGGGACCACAGACGCCCGCCACCTCGCCCGGCTAGTTTTTTTTGTATTTTTTTAGTAGAGACGGGGTTTCACCGTGTTAGCCAGGATGGTCTCGATCTCCCGACCTCGTGATCCGCCCGTCTCGGCCTCCCAAAGTGCTGGGATTACAGGCTTGAGCCACCGCGCCCGGCCTGCATTTTAACATATAGTGGGTGGTTGCTTAATTCACTGATGCTAAAATCTTAGGCATTCACAGAAACTGGTGGATGAGAATTATTGGGTGGGATTTGCAACTCCCCTCAAACCATGCCAGCTGAGCCTACTCTGTCACAAACAGAAAGCAAACAAGAGAAAGAGGTATGGTCAGAGAAAGGAAAAAGGCATCTTTGGCAGACGGAACGTAACTCTGGTTTTCTTTAGAAAAGCAGATGCCCAGCTCTTCATCACTTCCTTGTAGTGAGGGGTGGCAGTCACCAATGAGATATTCACAGTCTGTTCTGGATTTCTCACCTGGCTACTTCCTTTCCCTCCTGGTTACTTCCTCTTTCTCCTTCCCTGAAATGGGGACATGGGGCTAAAGCAGTGGACAAAAGTAGTGGCAGCAGCCATATGTTGGTAGCTGAGAGGAAACGATACATTAATCCGAAGCATCTTGGTTTTGACATTCTTTTTTTTTTTTTTTTTGAGATGTAGTCTCGCTCTTCCCAGGCTGGAGTGCAGTGGCATGATCTCGGCTCACTCGGCTCACTGCCACCTCCACCTCCTGGGTTCAAGTGCCTCAGCCTCCCAAGTAGCTGGGATTACAGGCGTGCACCACCATGCATGGCTAATTTTGGTATTTTTGGTAGAGACGGGGTTTCACCATGTTGGGCAGGCTGGTCTGGAACTCTGCACCTTGTGATCCGCCCACCTCAGCCTCCCAAAGTGCTGGGATTACAGGCGTAAGCCACCGTGCCCGGCCAGTTTTGACATTCTTAAACCAATAACCACTAAAAAGGTCTACCTCTGGGTGTGGAATTATGTAGGTGAAGAAAATAAGACTTATTAGTTTAAGCTACTCTTTTTTTGTTGTTACTTGTAGCAGAACATGATTCTTAATATGACCTCTGGCTGAAATGGGCTAAAGACATTTAAAAATAGCCTTCAGTGAGTACGTTGCATCTTCTCTGTCTAAAAAATAGCTAAAGCATTTACTATTTATTAACCACCCACTGTATGCAAGATAGTGTGTCTGCACCACGGAGATGGCATGTGGAGTATATAAGCACCTGACAGAGGGGGACACGAAACTTCAGCAGCTGGAGTCATTTGCTTAAAGTCATAAAGTTAGTGAATGGAGGGGTAGGGGGTAAACTCAGACCTTTTCCCACAGGGTCTACACACTTTTCCACTTAGCTTTACTGTCTCACCCATTTCCTAACTAGGGACAGAATGATTGCATTCCCTAGTTACTCACATTATTCCCGTGCACTCCATAGGGACTTCACACAGGATTACATTTCCAAATAGAAGTTGGCCCATGTTAGACTTACAAGAATTTTTATGATCATTGAAAACATTTCTTACAATTAAATACTATTTTGTCAGATGATCAGAGCTCACTATAAAACTAGCCTTATTCAAGGAAAACATGTAGGGCTCCTACTATAAGTCAGGTAATAGTTTGCAGGAGTGATAGGGGATGTTGTGTAAGATGCAGGAAGAAAATGCACGAATCTAAATAACAAAGAGTCTTGGAACCAGACGTGCATTTTAGTCCCTTTGTACTCTTCAGTGTAATTGTCTTTCTTGGCCACCCACCGTATTCTACATTCCCAACCTTCTGGCCATCTTGCAATTATCCTGACAGGGATCAAGTGAAGGCCATAGAAACAGAGGTATATATCTATTGCCATTCTGAAAAGATAAAAAAAGTAAAGTGCATGCTATTTTTGTAAACATATTTCAAAAACCTTAAAACACTGACTAGTTATTTCACGGATGGGCATTTATTCTAAGGAAAAAATTATTCACACTGGCAAAGATTTGAAGGAAAGATCTTATTTTCAAGTATTGTTTATGTAACCAGTGTATTGGGACAGCCTGAAAATTAAAATTTTGAAATATTAAATTTGAATAATTATATTTGAATATTTTGATGATTAAATAGTTCATTCTGACCATGGAATACCATGCAGTCATTTGAATAATTATATTTGAATATTTGATTTAATATTTCATTCCAACAATGAACTACATACAGCCATCTAAAATATAGCATATCAAAAGAGAAGAAGATTTAGAAACATATAGCATCATCTTCTATTGCTCTATATTGCCAGTGACAGTATGTGCTGTATAATCTCATATTTATAAAAAATACAGTGCATGAGTGTTTCTGTATAAAATACAATGAAGGAACATATGATAAATGTAAATAGCAGTTATCTTTAGAAAGGGAGGCTTCAGAAATATTTTCTTCTTTTAGTTACAAACATTTTCTTTTTTCTTCTTTTTTTTTTTTGAGACGGAGTTTCCACTCTTGTTGCCCAGGCTGGAGTGCAATGGCACAATCTCGGCTCACCGCAACCTCTGCCTCCCAGGTTCAAGCAATTCTCCTGCCTCAGCCTCCGTAGTAGCTGGGATTATAGGCATGTGCCACCACGCCTGGCCAATTTTGTATTTTTTTTAGTAGAGACGGGGTTTCTCCATGTTGGTCAGGCTGGTCTCGAACTCCTGACCTCAGGTGATCCACCCGCTTTGGCCTCCCAAAGTGCTGGGATTACAGGCGTGAGCCACCGTGCCCGGCAGTTACAAACATTTTCTTATTTTCCACAATAAACATGCATCATTTTTGTTCTAAGGGAAGAAATATTGAAAACAAGAATAATGAAAACTATAAAAGAGCCCACATATACAAGTCACATAGCAAAGTGAATGACCCACTCCTATACCGTTTGTATAGACACTGTCAGAAACAAATGTCAGAACACCGTTATTTATTTTGTGCTAACAGAAGACTTTTTTTTTTTTTTTTTTCCTGAGGTTCCTGGCTCTTCAGGAACATGATTCTCCTCTCTGAGCTGGTTCTGATTGGAAAGCACCATTATCATGTTCTAAGTAAAGACAGAACCACATTATTAGCCTTGAACAAAGGGACATAATCATTTCAGAAACCTCTAAAATAGCATTAATAGCAACAAATGCAGATTCTTTTATACAACCATCCCAAAGACACTGATGCTTCAGTTTAAATGATTATTTTTTTCTCTTGCCTTTCCTCCTCCCAGTGTTGTCTTGTCTTTGTGATGACATGGAGGTACCCACTGACCAGAAGATACATCATTCCCTGCACACTGGCAGGAAATGAAGAGCTGCCAAGTACCAGCCAGAAACTAAATGGAGATTGTTGAAGGATAGAAGAAGAAAATTAGATATGGGCTGTCAGTGCACATATTTTTTGCATTAAATTATAAACAATATGCTGTTAATATTTAAATCACAGAGGAATACCAAAATAAAAAATATGTGTCCTTGTTTTTCTATCATTTCACTTTCTCCTCACCATGTCAATATCAAAAGTATACTGTGTCTTTGTACTCCATGTCATCAGGCATATGCATATCTGCAAGTACACAACACTGTAAGATGGTAAGACAAAAACTTTATTAAATTTAATGCCTGATGCAGAATTTTAAGTTTGTTGTCTTCAACTCAAACGTAATATTTTGGGATTTTTGATGCGTATAAGCTTGACAAATCAACTTTATGTTCTGAGTTAAAGGCAAATAAGCATTCAGAAAACTTCATGAACATCAAATGTCAATTGCAACACAAGATTTTGATACAACTGTAAGTGAGTCTGAAACATATGGATTGAATTTTCCTTGCAATATTCTAGTGTTTGGAAGGAAAATCTGTGCAAAAAATGTGTTGTGGGTTTTCTGAAACCCCCGAAACTGAAAAAACATTTTGATTTATTTAGATTTAGAGATGGGATAACCATTTTGCACCCCCGGAAAATTAAGTACCAAATTCAGTTCAGCACTGCAAGGCACAAGGGCCTGAATAAGTGAATCTTCCTTTTCAGTTGTATTGAACTGTTTTAATTCATTCAAACTATGCAGTCGAATCAGTGGAAAAGCCTAGAGGTTTCTTTCTGGGGCTGTAACTTCCCCCACATAATCTCTGAGAGCCTTCCGAGAGCCTTACCCCAAGTCACCTCCAATAAACATATACTCTAAACAAGCATAATATGCAACCCTAAACAACGATACCACCTAGGTAAAAACTGAGATTGCTATACAAACTAAGCCCCCAGACAAATCTCCCCATCCTATAGAAATTCCGTGTCTCCACTGAGTTAAGTGCAAAGAAACCCCAAAGGACCTTTCTGCTTTTACTTTGTTATTTTTGGATCTTATTTCACACTTTTGTCCTTCAGCTTGATTTGACTGGATTACTTCCCAACCCTCAGTAATGCTCCATTGTGGGAGCCTGTGTCTCAACAGTTCACACCTGCCTTTTACTCCACTGGGTTGTGAAGATTCACAGAAGATGACAGGAAGGGGGGAGAAATAAGCTAAAATAAACTTTAGAGGACGGCCCCATTGCTGTGCCTCTCTGATCTTGGTTGTTGTCTACAGAGCTGTCCTTCAAAGACATTGATATGCAGCTGCATTTTAGAAACATTTCCTCTTCCAGGTTAGGAGTCTTTTCCAAATTAAAGATTCAGTCAAGGGAATTGGTTTAGAACTTCTTCTTGCCTTCCTAAAAATCTAAAATTTTTGCATATAAACACAAAAACAAAAAAGTATAAGCTTTTGATTCAGGCAGTCTGGGGATCGTGTCTTGGTTCTGCTTCATTGCTGAGTGTATAACCTGGAGTAAGTATCTTCTGAAACTCATTTTCCTCTTTTAAAAATCGGAGATACTAGTCCTTCCCTCACTGAGCCATTTCAAGAATTAATAAAATATATTGTTTACTTGACAGAGTGTTTTGTAAGTAGTAGAAGCTCAGTGAATATTACTTTCTCTCCTCCTTTCTTCTAATACCCTAGTATCTACATTTCATATATTTTGATTCAAATCATAAAATTGTTAAATAAATCATCAAGAACAAAGTAATAATCAATCAAATTGTCAAAAACAACACTCATTGTCTGTTCAAAGTTCTCCTAATTTTTGATGCCTAAGAATACAAGGTGATTACCAAGCATCTATCACAAAATCACGACCAATCCTCTAGCTTTGTCTTCAATACATTGAGAAACAATTCAGGGATAATTGGAAAATGAAAAATCTCTCTCTGTCTTTCTGAAATCAGTAAGCATTAAAAAGAGAAATAAACATGTAAGTTTAATTAGAAATTTTAAAGAAGATGGATATCTTAATTTTTCACACACTTGATATAAAAAATATGCATTTATTTTTTCAAGACTCACAAATACATTACAAAATTTAAAGATTCCTGCATTTTTCTCTACCAGGTACCAAACACTGGCTTGAAAGATATTTGCTATTAGCAGGCATTGAGGACTAGGTAAAAAAAAAAATTAGCCAAGAGAAAGCAATGATTCTGATTAAGTAAATTCCATTGAACTCTTTCTAGTAAGCATTATTCAGGTCATGAATGCTAATTTGTCCTGCAGGGGGGCTGTGGGTAATTACCCAGAAAAACTATCAGCTTTATTGAGTTGCTACAAAACAGTATTACTGAATGGTACACTGTAAAGGAAGACAACCTTGATATGTACTCACAGAAAAGGGTATTTTTTTCTCCTACTGGGAAGATTGTATAGCCTAGATAGAAATGATAATAAATGGCATTTTGCTTAGAAAAATAAAGTCACATTGGTGTCACTTCCTGTTTAATAGTCAAATAAAATTTCTGACATGCAAAGACATGTATCTGAGAAGTGCCACCAAGATACCCAAACAATTTTAGCTTTCTGCATATTTAACATTGTGTAGAATCAGAACCATCTTAAAAATGAAGCAAATATGGCACATTGGCCGCATTCCAGCAACTACACAGAACTGCTGACGTTACTAAAATCTAGATAATTTAGTCCCATATGGGAATCCATACCACAATTATATTGTCCCTGCTCCGACACAGCCCTGATTTTGCACTTCTTTAAGCCCAGCTTTTTATAATTTTAATTCCCTTCACCAATAAAGCAATTTGCATTCACATAGTCTCCCTGTAAGAAAGAAAGAAAAAGAAATCTGTTACATGACCTTGGTCTCTTTAGAGTTGATTACAAGGAAACAAACTCTTCAAATAACCCATTCTTTCATCTTTTTTTTAATTGATGTGAAACATCTCACTATAAACTGTGCATAGCAGGCTACAGGCTTACATATTAAAATGTAGACGTGTTTAAAATCTCCTCATTTGCTCATTTAGCACGATGAGATAAAACCCATACTAAGTTTGCACAGACATACATTAGGGACAAATAGATAAAGAGAGAGCATTACCGTTTGGAACAATGGAATAAATTATTCCATTATTGGAATACGCTATTATAAAATGTTGAGATTTTAAAAGGTGTTTTTATAACTTCTCACCCTTTACTGAAATAATTTGAAAAATGTGCTTGGTTGATTCACTGAGGCCTACGTTGACACTTCGTAAGTGTTTAAAGAAAAAAAATGATTTCCAGAATATTGTTTTCTCTATAATTTGGTCTAAACAGTGTCAAAGTCCAATATTCACATGAAACATGATTTGCTTTTGACTCACTCTGCTTACCTTAAAAGACAAAGCAGCAAATAAGAAACATGTGGAAAGTAGAATCATATCAAAAAAACTCTGATGAAAAAAGTGAGATTACTAACTTAAAATAAAATACTTTGACCACTTCTTCCCCTACACAAAGAAAATAAAGGCGTGAGTTACCCATAGTTATTAACAGTAATAGTTGAGAGAACTCACATGTTAAAGAGGTAATCGTTAATCTCGCTAATCATTTGTATGTTGAGAAATATTTGGTCTTTGGGGTTTTCTTGTACGTGTCTGTGTGTGTGTGTGTGTGTGTGTGTGTGCTTTTTTTTTTTTTTTTTTTTTTTTTGAGACAGGTGTGTTACCTGGATTGGCCTTGAGCTCCTGGGCTCAAGGGATTCTATTGCCTCCACCTTCCAAGTAGCTAGAACTACAGGTGCTTGCCACTGTGCCTGGCTTGTCAGTTGTAGCTTTAATTCAAAGAAAGACAACGTCCTCCAATGTACCAGTGGTATTTTGTCTATGATTTCTTATTTTAGGAGGATTTTGTTCTATGTTCAAAACAGTCAAGTAATAGTATCTGGTTGTAGCTAAATAAGATATTTCATATTGTTATAGATATAGTGTAAATTTTACTTTGAGAGATAGTAATTTGTATTTAATAAAAAATTTTCTGCAAGACTAAGAAATATCTTCATAGTATAGTCTTTGTTTTCCATTCACATTCAGTACTAAGATAGAGTTAAACATTGAAGCTTTGATTGTATTCAGAGTTAATATGAGTAAGCTTGCAGGCCATGCTCTTCATTTACTTTCTTGTGAAAACCTGTGTGAACTTGTATATACTCACATATCAAACCAAGAAGGCTATTTTTTTCCTTGTCAAATAGTTTCTTAGAAGGAGCCTGAAAAAGGTACCGACTATGGAAAAAGACAACCCAATAATGAAGAGCTCATACTGTTCATGTGTACTAATAATGAAATACACCGAAGTCTTTTTCATTCTTTCTACACCTTGACAATGACAAAAAGGACCCTACATAACTTTCCACCCCCGAGGGGATTAAAAGCAGCTCCTAGTTTTCACTGTAACTATAATTTATGTCTAATAATAGTCTTTCAGCAGATTTTTTTAAAAAATCAATATTATCGCCAATGCATATCTTCTCTATTTCTAACCTTGAGAATGTAATTTTTTTTTTTTTACGATGGCTCATTTTAAGGGAAAATGAGTACCATATGTATTTCATATATATATTTCACATGCTAAAGAGTTTGAATGAATGTGTTTGTCAGGTTAATACTTCTGGTTCTAATAAGGAATTTTGTTTTTCAGCCTTCTTTTCGTTACTCACCTAGGACCTAATCTGCCATCCTTACGATGAAAAAATTCCCTCTATTTCTCAAAATTGGGCCACTGAGGTACTTGCATGTTCCTGTCAAATTTGCTTTAAACTAGAGGATATGTACCTGAGAAATATTATTATTATATTCAGTTTTCACATTATCGTTATCACTCCTAACACAGCCAGCTCTGTAAGTAATAATTATTAACATGAATGTTAGTTCAGTCTAATTTAGTTCATTAGCAAGATAACTCCTTTGATTTCTAAAGAGGCATCATGACACTTTAATCAGTGGGTACTACCAGCCTGTTTATCACCATCATTCATCAAACTTTTTTTCCTAACAACGGTATTTGTTGGATGAGCATAAAGTAAACATATAACAAAGTCCCTTCAACTTTCTTTTCTGTATTCTTTTCTGTGTTCAACTTTCTTGACTGTATTCAGTGAAAGACTTGGATGCTTCCTTCATCTGTCACCCTGGAATTCCCTCTGTTGGGCAGACTTGCAAGGATTAAGAGTGCTGTCCTGAGCATGTATTTCACTAAATCCTCACATACCATTCAGAGTGGCTGCTGCCTGAACAAGTTCCTCCTGTTTGCACACAAGACATGGCTGGTGCAAACAATTCAATGGAGCGCTTGCCTGGCACAGCGAGTCAGAGTGTCAGCTCAGTTTCGTGCCAGTTGTTGTTAATCCATTTGCTTTACATAAAAGATGGAAAACAGGGCTTTGTTACTTAAACTAGCTCCTCAGGCTCTGTTTGAAGCCACCTTTTTTCATTCATGTTTTTAACAGTTTCTAACATCATAAGCCTTCTTGTTAGGAATCTGGTAATATGATTTCTACCACAATGCAGGCAGGCACCAGGTTTACCGTAAATTTGTATGAACAGTCTGTCAAAATGCTGCATATTCCACATTTGTTACAAAACATGGATCTGAATAGGGCAGAAGGTCAGTAGAAGGTCCGATATCAGATAGAGTGGTAAAAGGAATGTGCCAGGAAGCAGGTTTTTTTTTTTGTTTTCCATATCACTTAGGTATTTTTTCCAAAGTGATTGTAAGTGATTTTCCATGAATGGAAGACAGTATGTCTTGAGCAGAATGAGGGCTACATTGTCGACAAGAGAAGCAAAGGCCACTAGATACTAAGATGCAGTTAACGGGGTGTCAGAATTACTGGCAGGCTTGTTGTCTTTGTGTGTTTTTGTGCATTGATCTCCAATTCATTTTAGCAGTGGAAGTATCATACTCCATTACTCTAGATTTTAATCATTCTGAAAAGCAGGGATTTGATGCACAAGGAATGTGTCCGTGGTTAAAAGGAAGGATGAACAGCGACTTTAATCAAAATATGATTTTAGCATAAGAAGAGGGAAAGATGAGCTATGATACTGCATACATTCAAAGACAGATGAGCCATTCCATTAGTGGATCAACAGTTCTTTGAACTGAACCTAAAAAAGACAGGCACGTGGGCTGGGGACTCTCTGAGGTTAGTTGTTCTAACCAAGTCCTGAAGCTATTTTCCAACTAATAATACATATTCTTGGTAAACATTTCACCCTCTAAAGGTTATGTCAGGGGCACATCTAGAAAATTAATGAAGGAACAGTGTTGAGAACATTCTTTATGAGATGGTAGTACCCTCGTGTGTGATTCCTATGTTTCCTATTATGTATTCTGTAAAAAGATGGCAGAGCTGGCCTCATGGGCATGTACCCTATGCACAGGGCCTCATGCAGGTAGGGCCTGGCACTTGCTTTCATGCATTGCTGTCACTATCTTGAAATCCTTAATCATTTTCTCTTTCAACTTGTGTTTGTTAGTGAAGTCTAATGGGACAATAGAGCATGCACGGGAGCAGAGGAGACACATGCAATATATGTGTCTATTGTTCCTTGTCTCCTCATTCACATATAACATTTGTGATGCCTTATGAGCACACTGGCGGACCCATAATGACTGGCAGGTCAGTGAGTCTCAAAGTGAGTGCAATGTCGGTGTGTTATGTCTGTGACTGAGGTCGGGGTGATGATGATAACATAGAAGGTAACTAAAATACAAGGCAACACACAGCTCTATTCCCTTTAAGGTCTTCCTTACTCATCAGTAAGATAGAAAGTGAAGGTAGAACATGCATGCATCAAGAAGTCAGACAAAAACAATTAAGTTTTGTGGAGGGTTTTCACTGTTCTGGTGAGAATAAAATACATATGCATACGCAAGCTACATAATATGAATTGTGTTATTTCAGTAATCCCATGTGCCTTAAATGCTTATATTTGCATTTGAAATTGGCATTGCACAATATAAAGCCGAGTGATAGAATTCATGCTAATAACTTAAATGTTTTCTTAGAATAATGTTAAATAGCAAATAAAAGGCAAAATAAAGTCAAGAGAAGGAGATTGGGGAGGAAAGAAAAAAGAAATGTTTTCTATTTTAGGACCTTTAACACTATTTTGTTTTCTGTCTTTAAATAAGGGAATCTCACGTTTTCATTTTGCATAGAACCCAACAAACAATGCAGCTGGCTCTAAAAGCAGAAAATATTTCTACCAGGAGAATGGAAAATGGGATGTGTCCTTAGGTAGTATAAGGTAGCATAAACTTTCTACCTTTTCTAAATTATTCTATCATGGATATCTCAATTACAACAATCATCAATGGAGCCCCTTCCTACGAAATCAAGAATTGAATTAGGCAGCAAACATGCCAGTCCCCTATCATCGTTCCTCTCAATGTGGCTCAGCAGCTTGATGAATCCTTTTCTGGTTATGACAAATGAGGTATGACCAGCCGCTCCCTCGCTCTGCTTCCCTCTTGAGGAGCGAGATAAACGGCCACCATATAATGTGAAATGGAGGACTGGAGAGTAGCACACTTCCAAAACACGTGGTCACCATGCAAAATGTCACTAATTAAAGGCCAAGGAGCAAACAATTTGTAAATAAATTAGTAAATGAACAACACCCTAGGGGCCCCGAAGAGTTAATTTGCTTTTAGAGGATGAGCAATTTCCCTATCTGTACTGGTAAAATCAATCTCTTCTTAGAACTGCTTAATGCTAGTGCCGCCTTGTAGAACTTTCTATCAATATTAAGTCTCCTTCTCTGCAGGAGAAAGTGTTGAGGGGCTCACTCTCTAGGTGGTGATTGCTCTCATACTCCCTGGGGCTTCCATTGGTCCTCCAGCAATTGACCAAATCAGCATATCTCACCTGTTCCTCAAGTATCATCCTATCAGAGAAGCTTCCCTGATCACACTCTCTAAAATAGCAACTTTTCCCCCTTGCCATTAAAAAGTATTCCTCCATTGTACTCTTTCTGATATATTATATAAAAGATTTATTTTCTGGTTTGATTTATCTATTGGTTTATTTTCTGTTTCCTCCTAATTACACAGTCTGTCAAGGAAGAGTTTTGTTTTCTTCACTGATGAATCCCCAGGACCTAGAACAGTGACTGGCCTGGAGGAGGCCCTCTGGACATTTGTTATGTAGATGAATGTGTAGAGGAAGAGGAAAGGGGTTGAAGGCCAAACAAGTTTGGAAAAGACTGGACTAAGCTAAATTCAGCAATCTTTTTTGTTGCAGGAGCTAACAGGGCCTTCGGTAGCTCAATAATTTGTTGTCTGTTGTTTGGTTTTGTTTTGTTTTGTTCTGTTTTTTTGAGACTGGGTCTCACTCAGTCACCCAGGCTGGAGTGCAGTGGTGCCATCACAACTCACTGTAGCCTCAACCTCCTGGTCTTAGGTGATCCTCCTGCCTCAGCCTCCTGAGTAGCTGAGACCACAGGTGTGCACCAACACTCCTGGCTAATTTTTTAATTATTTGTAGAGATGGGGTCTCCTCCTTATGTTGTCCAGGCTGGTCTCAAACTCCTGGACTCAAGTGATCCTTCCCACCTCAGCCTCCCAAAGTTCTGGGATTACAGGTTTGAGCCACCGTGCCTGGCCAACATTTCCTATCCAACTCCATCTGAGATACAGTGCATAAATCAATTGCACCACGGGAGTTTTTCCCTCTACCCCTGACCCTCATTTAAAACAAGCATTCTTCGGGACACATTTTGGGAAATGGCATCTTAAGTGGTAATTTATTGACCTCCTGGAATTTTAAATGAACCTTTTATCAGTGTAAATCCACCTTTTTCCTCCAAATTCTTAATATTTAATGAGGCAGCCTTTCTTGGGCTTAAAAAGGTGCTACCAATCTGACTTGCTCTTTCCAATTTCATCATGTTCTTTAATTTCATAGGAAAATAAGCTTACTCTTGACCTGTATTTGATGCAAACACCACAGTTTTGGTTGCTCTGCCCATTTTGTTCTCTGCATTTCCTGTAATTCTGCATGCTCACCAGTCTGTCTCTTTGAGAACAGGAACAGAAACTCCTACAGGTAGAGGGAAAGGATCTGATTTATGTGCAATGATCTTTGCAGAGCATTTAGGCCCATCTTTTGCACAGTGTGGTGCTTTTTACATGATTTTAATGAAAATTATGTAACGACATTGATCCCATTTTAAAGAACAAAAGCTGAGGTAGATATAAGAAAGTAAAAACTTGTTGTGGCTTTTTTTTATAAAACTCAGATTTTTCTCAATTCTAGGTTTCAGCCTCCTGCTGTTATAAATGATGTTAATGTGGAAACATGCTCTGTGCCTCGATGACTGGACCAGGATACAAACTTTATAAGGCATACAACACATTTGCAAAACAGAATGCGAGCTCTCACCAAAATGGAATTTCAAGTCACAGCAGCTCTAAGCAGGTACCTCTTATATTCCAGGTACCTCTTATATAAGTGAGATCCTGCAGTATTTGTCCTTTGGTTTCTGGCTTATTTCACTTTGCATATCTTCGAAGTTCATCCATGTTGTAGCATGGGTCAGAATTTTATTCCTTTTGAAAAGGAATGGCATTCCTTTGTATGTATATACCACATTTTGTTTATCCATTCCTCTGTAGATTAACATTTGGGTTACTTCCACCTTTTGACTATTATGAATAATGCCATTATCAACACTGTGGTACAAACATCTATTTAGATCCCTGCTTTCCATGTTTTTGGGTATATACTGGGAACAGGAATTACTAGATTATATGGTAGTTCTTTGTCTAATTTTGTCAGGACCACCATACTGTTTCCACAGTGGCTGCTCCCATTTTACACCCCCACTAGCAACAGGCAAGGGTTCGCATTTCTCCACATCCTTGCTAACACTTGTTTTTGGTTTTAATAACAGCCATCTTAGTGGGGAAATGTGTTTTATCTTTTTGTTTTGTAAATAGGTTATCCTCTTCATTCTGTACAAAACTCTGGCAATATGATTCCTAAGTGACTGACACTGAGTTAAGATTCTTTTTCTTTTTCAGTCCAAGGATATATCATTCATTCTTTCTAAACAGAACTATTAATTTTTTCAAGAAAGCCTAGTAATATTATATATATTTATAAACGGAGATTATCTAGGTATATACACATATGTACATGTAAATATAAAATGTGTCACTATCATTCTCTTGGTTTCGTTATATTAACAATACCTACTGTCATAAGAATAATAAAAGTGAATATGAAAAGGCTATCTGAATTACTAAAACAAGTAAGCCGAATACTTTCTTTTGACACCCAATTTTGCACGTATTTATAGCAGTGGTAAGCTTTCATTTTGGGGCTTGCTAGTGACGGAATCAATATATCTCTTTTAACTTTTTGCATTCAGGTTCACATCATGCTGTCTCACGTAAGCTTCATAAATACAGATGCTTCCTGCTTGTGGGGTTCTCACAAGGGCATAGATTCTAGGCTCAAATGATGAAACATTACCTTTGTTAGAACCAACACCAGCAAGATGCTCCTATTAAATAAGACAAACAGGTGGTTCAATGTTTTGTGATAATTTTAACAACCAGGTTCAAGTCCCATTCTATCTTCTAAATTAACTGTAAGGCGATCCATCATTCAGGCCAATAACTTACATGGCAGATTGTGTGGATCTCACCATATAGGCTTCTGTGATCACGTGTGTGAATCACAGCATTTATGCTGCCTAAGGCACTGGCCTGCAAAAGCAGAGCCTAGACTCAGCTGATTAAGCTGTAGCATAAAACAACACTTCAGTAGTCAGGAGCATGACAGCCCACAATGGTTTATTGGACCAAAGAGTATAACATTGTAATTTACTTCTCTAATACATGTCATGTTCTCTCTTATTGTTTCCCCTTATGGAGTGAAATATGTAGGTAAGAGATTGCTGTACGAGCTTCATGTGTTATGCCCCTCCAAAATTAGAGGGTAACAAACTGTCTTTATTTTCCTGTGCCTTTGGTAAGCTGCCACAAATCACAGAAACCACTGCAGGTGAGCATCTAGTGGTTTAAAAAGTCAAGGCAAACTAAAAGACTTCGTGTCTCTGCCTGAAGCTATTTTTGAACTACAGTGCAGTAAGACACAATTATTATGCTTCCTGGCCCTTCCTTTTTATTGTACGTTCCTAACCATTTTTTTTCTTTCTTATTGACAGGAAACCAGGATTTATAAAGTCTGGCTCAACGCAAATATTTAAAGACTTAATTTTTTTTCTTCCCCCAAATATAACAATGTAAGTTGAATGGTGTTTTGGTGAGTTTATTTTTCTTTTTAAACTGGAATTCATGGCTGTTCTCCAACTGAAAACAGCACTAGTCACAGATAATTTAAAGAGAACAGCTTGCTTGTTTGTCAAGCAAACATGTGTAATCTGATGAAATTATTAATGTCATAGTGTTAACTCTCTTCTCATAAATACAGTTAACAGTGCTGACACTGCAATTACACTCAACTGTTCTGGCTCTTTGCTTATTCGCTCAATCTGTCGGTCCAGTATGGGGGAGACAAATTATGGTGGATACTTGACAATGCACAAAAGAGATATAAACCTCTTCTGATTAAGCCTTGATAAAAGATTAAATGGTTCTGAATGCTTGCCAGATTCTTGTGATATGACATTTTTAACCAGTGGTAATAAAAAATTCTACTCAATAGGGTTTTTTAAAACAAAGGTTATAAAGATGGCATATATATGTATATATAAATAATGTGTATCTAATTATGTATATGTACGGTAAGAAAGAGCATGTTCACTTCTTACCTTGAATTCCAACTTTGTAACAAGATAATTTCACGATACTTGCTAGATTTTTGCAGACATTTGTTCTGAGAGAAAACAACACACACCGGATAAGTACCAACATTACTGTCTTCTTTACCATCCGTCTACCAATGGCATAGTCCTTCACAGTAGCTCATTCATGATGAGGGTTCCTACTTTCATTTTACATTATTTTATTTATTTATTTATTTTTAGTAGAGATGGGGTTTCACCGTGTTAACCAGGATGATCTTGATCTCCTGACCTCGTGATCTGCCCACCTCAGCCTCCCAAAGTGCTGGGATTACAGGCATGAGCCACCGCAAATTTTTGCTATGCCTATTCTGTCAGCAGTCAAGAATGAGTAGTGACCTGTTGTATGCGGTAGCCTTTGAATTCTTAAGCAGTTCACATCTTTTCACTTTTGGCTTTAGATCAAACAAAAATAGACCAGTTAATAATGGCTAACAATTACTTAACATTTCCTCTGTCCAAGTAGTGTTCTAGGTACTTCACATACTTTGCATCATTTCATTTCTTATATGAGGTATCTATCAGTAGTTTCCTCTTTCTGCAGATGAGGAAATTGAGGTACAGAAAGGTTAAACAACTTGATAAAGTCACACAGCTCATAACAGGTAGTGCTAGGATTTGAATCTAGATATATCACAACAGAAACTTGTAATAAACTTTAGATTAAGAATCTATAACTATTCTTATCTTCTTAGATTTGTAGATTATTATAAAGCCTTTTTGTTCTATAAGATTAGACTTATTTCATCTCCTCAAATATCCCACCGTGCATAAAGACATCCTTGAATGAACCTCGTAAAATAATTATAGTCCATATTTTTTTAAAAAAAACCATAGCAACATGGATGTGTTGTAATTATTAGTCTTCATATTAAGAAGTTTACTAAATTGAAAAGTCTCTTTAAATATACAAACAAAGAAACCTCTTGCATTTCAATATGCTAGCGCCTGGAGCAAATGCATTTATTAAAAGTGAAAGGATATGGGGAACCAAGACAGGTGAACTCAGCTATCTAGATTTTTTTGTTGACATATTTGGAGCAGATAAATAGAAATAATAAAGAAAACTGGCAGCTTTCTACACAGTGTTATTGCAAAAAATCTTGTTGCACATTCAGGAGGAACCTATATAAGTCATTCCTGGCCCTTTTGTTCTCTTTATATTTGGTTACAGAAATTATGTAGTTGTGCTCTTTCTTTTCCATTATGTGGAGCTTGTGTGAGGAAAGATCATTTCAGGGAAATGAAAAAGGTTTTTAAGTGGTTAGTAGAAGCAAAATATAATCAGGTAGAAAGGGGAGGACAAAACAAACCCAGAAAAGAAAAAAAAATACATTGTTTTCTTCTTAAATTGTGTTAAACAGTTGTTTCCCACTTTGAAAGTTCATTATATTTATTTGTCATCAGGGTAATTGATCTACACTTGTTGCCAAGTCTGTTGCTTGCCTCCTGATGAACAGATTCATTAAGTTCATTTCTAATCTCTGTCTTCTAAATTCAATAAGCACTATAAAATTTCTTTCCTTGTATGGGAATTCTAAGGTCTTTTTTTTTTTTTTTTTCCTCAACAGCTTGAATTCCTGTATTCTGATTAAGATAGATGAAGTATTTGCATGCTATCCATATTCATAATCTTCTTTCAGAGTCAACCTAAAATACCACATTTGTTGCCCAGGCAGACACAGGCAATGTGTTCGGCGAGCTCTGCAGCTTTTTGTTTAGATGGATGACGACCCATCCCTTTTCAAATCCACAGAAGAGGTGGTCACTAGGTGAATTCAGGCTGTTAAGACATCAGAACAATCATAGTGTCTTTTGTGTGTGACAGAAACTGTAATTAATGATTTCTCCCCCTTTTTTGCTAAAGAAAAAAAGAGCGATTTGCAGTTGACAGACATTTTATTAATAGTTTCTGCCAACTTGCCATGCATAAAAGGTTTTATTGGTTGCAATGCCAGTGTAAGAAAAAGTTCTTTTTGATAAAACGTTCAAGATGCTTGTTTTATGGATGAAAAATGAAGACAATCTGTCTACCGCCACTGAAAGTTTGGGTTTCAATAATAAAATTAAAATGATTGTGACATTTCCTATTGTGTTATTTAACCATCTGCTTCCTACTGGTCTAATCAATGATGGCATTACCTAGCTCTTCTCTATTTAACAGGAAGACCTGCCAATATTTTGTCTCATGGTTAATTTATGAGGGAGATTTATTATTGATAAAGCTGTTTGCATATTTAGTAACTGCTATTCTTCCTATAAAAGGGAATTCTTCTGTCTTGTGTTTGAGGGTTAAATATTCAACTTGACAAACAGCAATGGATATTTGTATCCTCTCCAGAACTAGAAATCTAGAAACTGTACAGGAGAGCAATGAGAAATGGTTACCAATGACAAACTCATCAGGTGTTTTCCGTATAATTTTAAGTAAGCATCTGTCATTTTCTTGCACAGCATTTAGTAAGAGCCCAATCTTCCGAAATATTTTCTCAGCAAAAGCATGTTAAATTCCTACTTACTTGAGTTGGAATTTTTCCCCTTTTAAAATTGTTTTATGCAAGTTTTTCTATAGAGTTGATGTGCTGTTTCAGTGATTTCTGCTCATCAATTAAGAGGGAGAAAAACACACTTTACCACATGGATTCACAATAAAACAATGAAGGTGCTTCATTGCAGTTTGCTTAATCAGCCATTATGAAGAGAGGAGAGGGAGAGGGTTATTCAATATTTTAATAAGTCTTTGGATTTTGTTGCAGCCCAAATGGAATGTAATTAGAAATGTGAAACATTAGGTACTACTAATTACTGACAAACTTGAAAATATGCCTGCTCTATTGTGCTTGTAATAATCTTCATTATTTGCTTAAACAAACTTTAGTATTTGCCCATAACTTTACAAACTTCAATTTTTAAGTCTTAAATCATTCACATTTTGGGAGAAGGGAGGCAGCTGGAGATGAGCGCCTTTTGCACATTGATCTGTAAGTAGTCATTCATTTTCTCTGGGAATTTTTATGTAAGCTCCCTTATTGGGAATATGCTAATGACATCCGCCATGATTACTGATTTTCTTTGAATCGTTATTCCTCTGTGGGCAAAGTAATCAGAAAGGGAGAACAGGAGATTTCCTTCTTGCTTGTGTTCCTTCTTCAACCATCTGTTCTACCCTGATTCATTTGAATTAGAGCTGCAGTTTTCAGATTTTTTACTCTGACATCCTAAGGCATTTGAAAGTTTAAAAGGAGTTAATAGTTATCTATCTATGTCACAAATACGGTTCTCTGTGTGTTCTAAGTGCAAATTTGCCTACTCAAGGTTTACATGGGCGAATTAATTTTATTAAGTATAAGATGGTAATGTAGGTTAGCAGCTTCATTATTTGGGATGTGTCAGCTCTGAATACCTTTTTATTCATGGCCTTTAGCACAGACATTTCCAAGAAAGGGAACTGATGTATTAAAACAAAATATTCCTAGTTGAAGAAAAAGGAAAATGAAGTAAAATTGTAAGGAGAGAATTTGAAAAAGAGAAGTGTTGATGTTCATGTTTTCCAGTAACATTTGTAGGTGTGACAACAAGAATGATGAACTGAGTGGTAATCAAGACTTCTGGGTATCAGGCCACACTTTGGCACCAAAGTGTTGTGTTCTTGAGGAAGTTACTTAATTTCTCAGAGTTCTGTTTTCTCGGTGGTGACATGCAATGAATGTCACAGGTGATCTTTAAGGTTTTCTTCAACAGTAACATTTTGTGCCTGTATTATTTATCCCATGAAGCAGATTGCAGATGATGGGAAAGTTGCTTTAGCATGGGCATTTGATCTTGTCCAGGGAAAAGTCATTTCAAGATAAACTGTCCATCTTCAGAAGAAGGATAAGGGACTGAGCCTCCAGATTATACTTTTTAAAATGATGACTATAGACCAGACTTTAAAAATGGGACACATTATCTTGTTTCAGTTTACACGGAATGGATAAATTGCTGAGAATGTTGCTGATTGATTGAAGCAAGTCTTACACTTCAGTGAGTGAAAATCAGCAAGATTCTGACACCCCTACTGAGACAGAGCTAACTTAATATGCAGAATTGGCATTTAGGCAGGAGAGTTTGCAAAACTTGGTGCTATTAGATCACTGAACATTGTCAAAACATGAAGGAGATATAAGTTTGTGACTGTTGACATTCTAGCATTCAGCTGATTTCAAAGTGAAGTGAGCAATGCATATTAAAATTGTTTCAGAAAGTGCCTCTATCTTGTCCTACTCACCCACATTGCCTCTTAATGTCTTCACATTGAGAATCAGATTGAGAACAATACAGCTGTCCCCACATTTTAAGTAATTAATAAGCTCTCACCCTAAGTAAGCTACAGGATTTTTGAATAAGTGTATAGTGTCCACTGACCCAAACTTCTGATGAAACTGTTGGCTTGTGCTACAAGTGACCACTGACCACTCCCTCCTGCCTTATAAATCGAATTTTTCTTCTCCTGTCTCTTTTTTTCTGGCAACCATTACTGATTTGTGTTCTGATTTCTGTTTGACAGTTCTGGCTTATTACAGACTGAGTGACAAAGCCAAGACGTAAATAGAAATTACTTCACTGATGTGTTTCAGCTGACCAGAGACAAACTCTTGCCCAAAATAACCTCCACTCCCTTCCTTCCAAATATCCCAACAAAGGGAAGAAACATACAGCCACTCTGTCTTCTTTTTTGATGTATTATACAAATAGAACATTTTTGAGAAATAGCCCTAAAAATAGGAGAGCACAAGCGTATCTTAATACTTAATGAGATAAAATTTCAAGGGCCTGAGATTAAAGATAGGCAGGTAGCCAGTGAGAGATGAAGATAAGTATTTATTGCAACCATGGGCCTATGTTTGACGGACAGCAAATATGCTTTGCCTACAAGTTTGGATTTTGGCTAGAGTTATACACTGTCTTGTAATCCTGACATGCAGGGCAACCTCACATTGCATCTGCTGAGCTATCTTGCTATTGCATTTAGTTTTATTGTGGGGCAGGAGTGGCGTACATTTGTTTGATAATTTCTTTGTTCCTGAAATACATTTCACAAACCTGCTCGAGACTGAATGACTCTGCTTCTTGGTTAGAACTATGTCACATTTAGATACAAATATTTTTCCTAGTACTTGCATTGAGTTACACTGTTATTTAAAAACAAGTTTTCTTCCTTCTTTCAGTTTTTGTCTATCACTTACCTGTAGTTTTATATATTTGCTCCTAGATTTTAAAAATACATATTACATGTTAGATGTCAGAAGAGATCATAATTCAAGGTCATTTTATACTACTCATATACTCTTCTGTTCTAAAACAGATGACCTTCCTGTTATGTTTCGGGATAGAGGAAGAAATCCAGAAAGGAAGTATACTCTATTCATCAGTCCCTACTTAGGCAAATTTCTGATTGACGTCAGTAGTAAACTCCACATCAGCAGATCAGAATAGTATCTGGATGGCAATATTAAATGCCTTGCTGTTTAAAACTTCTTTCTGAACTTAGAATATTGAACATTATATCCAATTTTGAAGATGATTTTATTCACTTGAAATCAGTTTTTCCAAGTTTAGAAATGAAGCATTCTTAGTTTAAGTTTAAATATTGCACAGTGATGATTTTCAACAATTAGAAACACATTGTACTGTAGTACATCTAGGTCCAAATATTTCTCATTTATGCGTACTTTTTTCTAGCAATAATATAAGCATTTCTTTTTTATTACATTTCTCATTCCCATGTGATCTCTGTCATTATCAGAATAAAGTTCTGCGCATTTAACTGAATTTTGAATTTTTGAAACATACAAAACTATCTAAAAATTGATATTTAAAAAGTAAGTAGAATTTGAAGTGTTTTTCACTTCATTGGTTATTTTACAAAGATATTTACATAAAATCACTTTCTCTTTTGTGTGTTCAATATTTACTCCTTGCTTTTCTTCTTCTTTTTCATTAATTCAAACCACATATGCAAAGTCATGAGAATTTTCTACACATTAGGTCAAAAAAAATAAAATTGTTAGACTGAAAAAAGGATGACAGAAACATTACTGGAGATGAGCAGTCTTTATTTCCTACTAGAAAGAAACAAGGTTATAAATTATTGCACATACTCCTTTTCAAAAAATATTAAAAGAGAGATTTTCTTCCTTTCATGTAAAATGCCAGAAGCAGCCAGTGCAGAGTGAAGATGGGGGCCTCTATGGTTATCAGAGACTCAGTTTCATTCTTTGTGCTTAACTACATTTTGGCACCGATTTCCATCTTCAGTCATCTTGTCATATGGTGACTATAGCAATACCAGCTTTCACGGCCACATCACTTTGGACAACCCTATTTACAAGGAGACCTGAAAAATGCAACATTTCGTGGGCACAGTATTGCATAGAATAAATTTGGGGTTCTTTTGGTTGAGAAAGAATGCGAGAAAAAATTAACAAGTGGATAATTAGCAGCGTTCACCACCGAAGAAATTATTTTACTTTCTAGTTCGGGGTTAAAATGTTTTCTTTTAGCATCTTTTCTATTCCCTGTGGAAATAAGGTTTCCTTTCTTTCTTTTTACTCAGCGTGGTCACTTCTCTTTCTGTCATCTTTGGTTCTAACAAAGCTCGGTTTTTCTCTCTTCCAATTTCAGATGTCGGAATCCCTTCTGTTTGTATTTTTAAAGTAACTTTCTAACATTTGCTTCATATTCTAGAATTACGTATCTCTTCATCTCTAGGTTCACAAATATATAATCTTGAGTAGTCTTTTTTTTGAAGCAGAGTATATATAGCAAAATCATAAAAGTATAGCTTGATGAATTTTCACAAAGAACACACCCATGGGAGCATTACCCAGATTAGGATGCATAGAGAATCTCACCTAGACTAGACTATCTTCCATATGCCTCCTCCTAGTCACTGTTCTCCCAAAAGTAATAAAAATTCCAACAGCTATCACATAATTTAGCCTGTTTTAGAGCTTTATTTAAATGAAATCCTATAGCATGTACTCTTTTGTATCTAGCTGTTTTCACATAACATTATATATTTGTCCACTACGTTTCATGTAGCAGAAGTTTATTTTTATTGCTTTAGAGAAGTTATTCTCAAGGGGGTGGGATTTAATCCCTTAAGGAGACATTTAGTGGTTACCAGAAACATTTTGTCACTAGGGGAATGCTATTGGCATCTAGTGGGTGCTACTAAATATCTTACAACATACAGGTTAGATTCTCATAACAAAGAGTTATCTGGCCCACAAGGTCAATGGTGCCCTACTTTAGAATACTTCATTGTTTTAATTATCCATTCTATTATTGGTGGGCATTGTGTTGCTTGCATTTGGTGTTATTATGAATAAAGTTGCTATGTACATTCTTGTACATGCCTTTTAATGTGTATATGTATGCATTTATGTAAAGGATATGCTTAGGACTAAAATTTCTAGTACATTCCACTTTGGAAAATACAGCCAAGATGCCTTCCAAAATGACTGTGTTGTATGCTCTCACCAGCTGTGTGTGAGTCGCAGTTGCTCCACATCCCTGTATATCCTTGGTATTGTTATTAAAACATTTCTTTAAAAAAACTATTTTGTGGGTGTTAGTAGTATCCCACTGTAGTTTTAATGTGCAGCTTCTTGCTGGCTAATGAGGTTGAGAATATTGTCGTAAGCCTGTTACTATTTGGGTACACTACTTAATAACTTGCCTATTTAGCCTTTTACCCATTTTTCTGTTAGGCTGCTTCCTTTTTTTAATAACTTTTAGGAATACATTAAGTTGCCGGGCACAGTGGCTCAAGCCTGTAATCCCAGCACCTTGAGAGGTCAGGGCGGGTGGATCACCTGAGGTCAGGAGCTTAAGATCAGCCTGACTAACATGGTGAAGCCCCATCTCTACTAAAATACAAAAAGTAGCCAGGCATGGTGGTGCACACCTGTAATCCCAGTTACTTGGGAGGCTGAGGCAGGAGAATTGCCTGAACCCAGGAGGCGGAGGTTGCAGTGAGCTGAGATCATGCCATTGCACTCCAGCCTGGGCAACCAGAGCGAAACTCTGTCTCGGAAAAAAAAAAAAAAAAAGAAGAAGAATATGTTAAGTCACTCAAATCATGTAGAAAAAAAAAGTAGACTTACAAATGTTGTTACTATAATATTAGCTTTTATAATTGAGCATATATTTACCTTTACTGAGGTCTTTATTTCTTCATGTAGCCTTCAGTTACTATACGGTCTCTCATTTCACCCTGCAACACTCTCTTAGGTATTTTTTGCCAGGCAGTTCCAGGGATAATGAACTTTCTTAACTTTTGTTTATCTAACCACCCTTTCATTTCTTTTTAACTTTTGAATGACAGTTTTGCTGAACATAGACTTCTTGATTTATGTCTTTTTGCTTTTAACACTTTGAATATATTGGCCCACTGCTGTTGGGCCTCTACAATTTCTAATGAAAAATCATCTGATAAACATATTGTGGATCCCTTGTATGCGATGAGTTACTTCTGTCTTGCTGCTTACAAGATTCTCTCTTTGTCTTTGTCTTTCAATCAAAAGTTTAATTATTATGTATCTTCATGTGGATCTCCTTGAGCTCATCTTACTTCAAGTTTGAGCTTCTTGGATGTACATGTTCATGTCTTTCATCAAATTTGGGATGTTTTCAGCTATTATTTCTTCAAATATTCTTTCTTCTTTTTTCTGTCTCTCCTCTACTTCTGGGACTCCCACAGTGTGTATGTTGGTCTGCTTAATGGTGTCCCATAGGTCCCTTAGGCTGTGTATTTTGTTTCAATCATTTTTCTTTCTGTTCCTCAGACTCAATAATTCCATTGTCCTATCTTCAAGTTTGCTGATTCTTCTGTCTGCTCAAATATGCCTTTGAATTCTTCTAGTGAATTTTTCATTTAAATTATTGTATTTTTCAGCTCTTGATTTTTTTAAGTTTCTTTTTAGATTTTCCATCTCTTTATTTTATTTTATTATTAATTTTTTTTGGAGACGGAGTCTCCCTCTGTCACCCAGGCTGGAGTGCAGTGACGCGATCTCAGCTCACTGCAACCTCTACCTCCCAGGTTCAAGTGATTCTCCTGCCTCAGCCTCCAGAGTAGCTGGGATTACAGGTGCACACCACATGCCCAGCTAATTTTTGTATTTTTAGTAGAGACAGGGTTTCACCATGTTGGCCAGGCTAGTCTCAAACTCCTGACCTCAGGTGATCTCAACCCACCTCAACCTCCCAAAGTGCTGGGATTACAGGTGTGAGCCACTGCACCCAGCCAGATTTTCCATCTCTTAATTGATATTTCCATTTTGTTTATACATCATTTTATTGACTTTCTCTTTATCTTAATTCACTTCTTTGAATATCCTTAAGGTGCTATTTTAAAGTCTTTGTCTAGTAGACCTACCATCAGGTCTTTTTCAGGGATCATTTTATTGATTTATTTCCTTTGGGAGACAATTCTTTTCTGCTTCTTTGTATGATTCATGTTTTTTTTTTTTTTTTTTTTTTTTAATTGAAAACTGGACTTATTTTCCTCTTTTTTGAGACAGGGTCTCATTCTGTCACCTAGGCTGGAGTGCAGCAGCGTAATCTTTCTCACTGCAGCCCCAACCTCTCATGTTCAAACAATCCTCTCACCTCAGCTTTCCAGGTAGCTGGGACTACAGATGTGTGCCACAATATCCAATTAATTTTTTGTATTTCTTTTTTTTTGGTAGAGACAGGTTTTGCCATGTTGCCCAGGCTGGTTTCGAATCTCCTGAGCTCAAGCTCTCTGCATGCCTTGGTCTCCCAAAGTGCTACAATCACAGGCTTATGCTACTGTGCCCAGTCTCTGGACATTTTAATCTAATAAGGTGGTAACTCTGGAAACCAGATTCTTCCCTTTCCCCAGAGTTTGCTGTTTTTGGTCAATGTTTTTGTTTATCGATTTTGTGATTTTTGTGTTGTAGGCACTCTCTGTGCCAAGGATCCACCTGAGGTGTAAATTTAAGGTCTTCTCAGGACTTTTCTGAGCCTGCTTTTTTCCCTGGGCATACATAGTCACTTTCAAATTTTCCCCATATATTCAGTTGCTTTTGAAAGTCCTAACCTTTAATTTCCTCAAAAAAGGAAAAAATAAAAATACAGGGAAAAATGGTGCTCACTCTTTAAATTCTCTAGAAGTCACCTTAGCCAGAGTTGGGGGGGCGGGAGTAGCGTGCAGCAACAATAGCCATTTTGTCTGCACTTCTGTGACTAGAAGTAGTTGTGATGAGAGCACAGATCTGCGATATTTGAAGGGCAGGGTGCCATGAATATATTTTTTACTAAACTAAATATATCACTAAATTGAATATATTATTATGTATATCTAAGAAACCATCAGTTTCTAAATATTTGTGAGAAAAATTACATTAGACTGACATACTTGTATATATTTGTACATCTCCTCCTCAGCAAGTCCATTTTTCAAGTGAGTGAGTACTCGGATGCAAACCCCATGGAGTATAACCTTAACATGGTTGTATAAGTTGACAGCATTATTGAATATACAATTTTAGCTTCTTTGTACTTCAGTAATATTCCCCATTTTCCTTATTTTTCATTATATCTTTTTTTTTTTTTTTTTTGAGATGGAGTCTCGCTCTGTCTCCCAGGCTGGAGTTCAGTGGTGCGATCTCAGCTCCCTGCAACCTCCACTTCCTGGGTTCAAGCGATTCTTTTACCACAGCCTCCCGGGTAGCTGAGATTCTAGGTGCACACCACCACACCCAACTAATTTTTGTATTTTTAGTAGAGATGGGGTTTCACCATGTTGGCCAGGCCGGTCTTGAACTCCTAACCTCAGGTGATTTGCCTGCCTCGGCCTCCCAAAGTGCTGGGATTACAGGCATGAGCCACTGCACCTGGCCTTCAATATATCTTTAAATGGGTTTATATTTATATTAATTATGTCAAATTTCAGGTGTGATTTGGCCACTTTTATATTTCTTTTTTTCTTTATTTTTTTGAAACAGGGTCTTGCACTGTCATGATGACTGAAGTACAGTGGTCCGATCCCACCGCCTCTACCTCCTGGGTTTAAGCAATCCTCCCATCTCAGCCTCTCAGGGAGTTGGGACCACAGGTGAGCACCACCACACCTGTTTTTTTTTTTTTTTTTTTTGTAGAGATGAGGTCTCCCTATGTTGCCTAGGCTGGTCTCCAATTCCTGGCTCAAGTGATCCTCCTGCCTCAGCCTCTCAAAGTTCTGGGATTATAGGTATGAGCCACCATGCCCAGCCCACTTTTATATCTCTTTGTTTTAAATCCATACAAGTAGCCTGCTCATTACTTCCGTCTGGTAGTCTTATCACTTCCTGCTACATGTGTAAAGTCTTAGAGACTTTCAAAAAGGTATGCACTTTGCTTAAGTTTATTTTTTCCCTGAGGAATCAATAATCACAAATTAGAATTAAAAATGAAAATAATCATTTGGAAACCTGTCAAACTTGAGGTAGGTTTTCTAACTCATATGTCCAAAGCATGAGAAATACATTTTCATATGCTGTTCAAATGAACAAAGGGCATGGTGGAAGATTTCTCTAACTTTGAAGGCAAGGGACAAATTCAGAATCCATAGTTTCATTCTGGGAGTAAAACAGAAATAACGATGTATAGTTTAATACTCGTTTTAAATAATTCCCATCTACCTAATAGTACTATACAGTTTTTTTTTTTTTTTCAAGTTTTATCAACATGTAGTGGATATTCTGCATTGGCCTATAAGTATTTAGATTTAGCTTTTAAAATCTCAGTATATGTATATTTTTTCCCAAAGTAGTTAATACAAATATGTCAATGCTTTGCAATTCTCTTTTGGATTGCCTTCAGAGACAATTTAGGAACCACATAAAAACATTGGCTCTTTCCAACCAATGGGCAATGTGCTAGAAGTCAAAATAGAAAGATGAAAATAGTTTGATTCCTGACCTTGAGGAGCTTATAGTCGAGTGGGAATATCAGTCTTGTAAACAGATGATGTCTATAAAATACAGCAAGGACTAGAGAGAAAAATGTGCACATAGGGGTTTTGACCACACATGCATTGTCTGGCATATTTACTCATCTGATTTGCTAAACAAAGCTGCAAATAATTCTTGCTTGTTTTCAAAGCCAAACTCCTCTTACAAATTACAATCCCTTCTTCTTGTGGATATTCAAAGGAAATATTTAAGCATGATTTTACAAGAATATAAGCACAGTGGTTTGTCCACAGAAGGTAATAAAAAAAAAAAAAAAAAAAAAAAAAAAAAAAAATTTTGAAGCTGTAAGTGCGCACAAAGCATGAGGAGAGTGCTATATGTAGGGCAGAGGTGTTAGCTCAGTAGATATCTGATCTTGTGGAGGTTAAGTCTGAGTCTTTAGTTCTCTGCTGATGGTCTTTGATCCTCAGTCCTTCACTTGATTCATCATTTATACATGATTCATTGATAGGTGAATCAGACTGCACTGCTAATCAATGTTTACTTGAGTGGATCTGGCTCTCTCTTTCCTAAATGTTTGTTTATTTATCTTATAGGCAGCGGCAGTGTTTCTTAGCAACCTTCCTAATTCAGAAAGGTCACAAGGCTCCTTGGTACCTGTGTGCACCCTACAGCAATGCTGTCTAGGCACTGATTATTTCACTAAAGAGACTTGAGTTCATTGTTCTTGAGGCATCCTAGAAACACCTTTTAAGAAATAAAGTATTGCATATTAAACCAAGGCACAGAAATAAAATTTATGCCGTATAAAGAAACATTTTGCTGTTCATATTTTTATTCTGCTTTAATATCAGGTACACTTCAAAGTATACACTTTTAATATGTGACAGAAAACTTTTATCATAAACATGTCCAAAAAATCACCCAAAATCTTAAAATATGAGCAACATGGAGACTCTAGGCTTTCTATTTGAGTTAATTATGCATTTGCAGGAGATCTTCTCTTATAGACCCCCACATTTTTCCCTCTGAATTTTTCTGATCTTGAAAATTCCCTAGTGATTTTTATTTCTTTTCCCTGTTTCTGATTACTGTACACTACTCAGACAGGTAATCTTTTTTTTTCTCTTCAAACACACATTTTTTCTTTTCAATTCCTTGCTTTCCTTCTTTAGACCTAATTTCCAAGTCTAAGCTGAACTAATGTTCTACTGAGAGATATTTGAATATCATAGTTTTTCACAGCATTCAAAGCATACTGTATATTTACCCTTGTACGAAACTTTTAGCTTTTCCTCTGAATTTGCCCTTTGAATCTGGTTTCTGGCTCAATTACTAAAACAAAGCAAAAGAAGTAAAATGAAAACAAAACTGGATTTTGTAGACATCTTCTGGGTAGAATCTCTCATTTGCTTACACTAACCTCATGCAAATTTATTTATGGGAGGGTTATCTGAGGTATGTAAATTCTCCGGTATCAATGGAACAAATAAATGATATTTAGATATTTCAAAATTTTCTTAGTACAGTACAAGGAAAGACAGAAAATCATTGTAATAGAATGCCCTTCTAAGATGGTGATTTTTTTTCCACTTAAGAAGCCTTTCTTTGTGCCAAGTTGTCCTGTTCATGAACGAAGGACTAAAATGCTACCTACATTGTGTACAAGATAACCTAATGTACTCAGCTCATAACTGAAATAAAATTGAACCATATCATACTTTAGGGAAGAAAACTAAAAGGGGCCCTTTCTGCTACTGGTCTTACTCAGCAGTAAAGAGAAATCCTTGCAAGTGTTGTTTACACAGTACGAAATCCTTGTAAAGTCATAGTGGAACAAGTCTGCTATCTGACCCAGCCTTCAGGGCTACTTAAACACCTGTGGATTTATGGAGTTCAGATGTCTACAAGGGTCTGTGTTGAAGTTCATTCAGAAACCTGGAGTCCACATAAAATGATCTGTTGACATGGGCAAGCTGCTTTGTTCCTCTGTAGTCCAACTAGTTGTTGGAACTAGAAAGGAGATTCAGATTTAAGAATGTACTCTTTAAATAATTAGATTTAATAAGGAAATATAGACATATTTGTTTTTTATTCGTTGTGGGATTTTGATCAATTAATGTTTGAATTTCATTCTTAAATTTCGATTTATAAAAGCAAGATCAAAAGGGATTTATTCACTCACATTATGTGTGTAGAAGTAGCCCTCAGAAGGTATATGTACATCTGGTGACGGGAGCTGGTATCTTTATAATGAAGACTTATGCAATTTAAAACATGAAAACCTATGTCATTTAGAAATGTACACCCTTTAAAAATGATCAAACATAGCCACAAAGTTGTTTTAATTTACTGCTTCACAACTACTTTCATTTGAAGATTTGATTTAGTCTTTTGAAAGTCAGACACCATGATTTAGGGAATGTTCAGTCTTATTCAGGAGAGTTTCGAATGAGCTTATCTTATAATTGTTAAACATATGTCTTCCATTTCCACATGTCTATTAAAAGTTTTATGAAAGGAAACATGCTTGAAAACACCTTGTTTAAGCTCAAACATAAAGTCACATCCAATGTAAAAAATAACCTAGTTAACATATCTCCCATTTTTATAATCTAATCATTCTGTAACTAACAGTATTTGGAAATGTAAAGACTTTTGCCATGCCTGGATTCTTGATTCTGTTTGTACATTGTTGAATCATTTTTAATTGCTTCTGGGGGAACTATATATATATATATATACACACACACACACACACACCTATACACACGTATATATATATTCCTATGCAGTTTTGAGTTTTATATAGTGTTATTATTAAAATAATGAATTACTTGAAATAGAAATAGCTGTTTGTCAGATAAAAATTGGCTCATATATACATTGTTCTGCTCTCTTTTTCTTATTTACTCCAGGAATAGGAATATTCCATTATTTGTCAATATACTTCTATGTTGCTCAATGCACAAAGTTGCTTGAGCATTCAACTTGATTGCTTCATTTTCTTCATCTTGACTAGTTGATCTCTCTTATCTTCTTAGGCTGTAACAACTGTGGTTTTTGTTTTAAAGGGCTTAAGTATGACTCATATGAAAGGGACTTATCACTCTAAAACTGAAACTTTAAAAAAGTGCCCATTAGAAGCTATAAAACAGATACAGTTTGAGAAACAATCCTACAACATTCAAAATTAGTTTTGGGTTTCAGTTTCATAAAACAGCTAATGAAGAGTTGTTTTACTGGTGAGTCCAGGCTCTGAAGATGACTGTTCTTTCTTAATATCACGCAGTTGTCAACTTTCTATAGCATGTTTAGGAACAAATTAATAAGAAAATAGTTCCATAAACTTGAGTATATTCATACATAAATAGATTAGAGAGAGTAGGAGGAGTCATGGAAGGGAAGGTGAACATTCTAAACAAAATTAGTGTGGTATATAGAATGTTTCTGTGTGCTCACTGTAAAATGTAAGGATATAGTTAATATAAATAAAATGTATAAAATATATGTATAATTTATTTAATATATAAAACGTATGTAAAATGTAAAATGTAAGTATACTGTTGTAATGAAGATATAAGACAAAATGATAACCTATAAGAAGAAATTATTTATCTTACATGTACAAATGGAACTCTATCTAATATCTCCTGTGTTTATAAACATAAAGATGTTTTTATGCTGCAATACATTTTAATGGTTTTATTATTACTACTATCTAGAATGAAACACTGATAGTGATGGAAACACAGGTTCAAAGTAAAAGAAAGGCCGGGCATGGTGGCTCACGCCTGTAATCTCAGCATTTGGGAGGCTGAGGTGAGCAGATCACGAGGTCAAGAGATGGAGACCATCCTGGCCCACATGGTAAAACCTCGTCTCTACCAAAAATACAAAAATTTGCTGGGTGTGGTGGCAGGCGCCTATAGTCCCAGCTACTCAGCAGGCTGAGGAAAGAGAATCACTTGAACCCGGGAGGCGGAGGTTGTAGTGAGCCGAGATCGCACCACTGCACTCCAGCCTGGTGACAGAGCGAGACTCCGTCTCAAAAAAAAAAAAAGAAAAAAAAAGTAAAAGAAAAATACTTAGTGAGCTCTTACAATGTGAAGTAGAAATTTATGGCAGTTAGTATGGATCACTAATTCAGGCATTTTGGCTTTTCACTCAGATTTGCACAGGCAAAATGAGGTATCAATAGCTATTTGCCTTATTTTAAAATAATAAGTTATATGTGTGGGTTTAGGACAAGAGCAAAGATACTCATTTTTATTTTTTTAAATTGTTCTATAATAAACATGTATTACTTGGAGAGCAAAAGAAAAATTACATTTTTTAAGGACATAATGAGTCACTGAAATGAATCCTCCACTAGGACTTTTGCAAGAGAAAACAATGCAGAAACATACAGTGCTTTATTCAAACTTTCTTCTTTTTTTTTTTTTTTTGCCACAAACTATATTTTGTTCTCTATGTCAGAAATAACTAATATCTGTTTTCACTAAAGCCCAAATAATTAATGAATGCAATCAGAGCAATGCTAAATTCTCAAACTGGTGTTTTAAAAGAGTCTAAGCAGTTGGTGGGTTGAATTTTTATTTTTCAAGGCAACTTGTAACCTTGGGTACACATAGTCTGTTCAGATTAAAAGAGAGATTCGTGAGATCTGTTGAGAGACAAAAAGCCGTAGAGAGCAGTTGTGGACCCAATGTGTCGGAAACATCAATAGAGCCCATAGATATGGGTGGGAAGGGTCTGAGGATATGTTGTTAACTGATTTGAAAAAAATGAGAAGTGGATCTGTGTGAGATGGAGGCAAAGAAACAGGGAAGGGCTACATATTTAAGGGGAAGTGAAGTTAAGGAGCAGGACGACAAGGAATCGACATAGGTGTAGCTACAAAGCAGTAGGATGTAATCTGCCATTTTCAAAGTGTTTTCTGACCCTCTTTGAAAACCAGCCTATACAGTAAATGGTGCCAAAAGTGGGTTAGGGAACACTGTAACCTCATTTCACCTTATTTAGCTATGTGCCAGAGATCTCAGCAGGTAGTTCAATTAACTTCCACTAGTTAAATGAGATGAAAATGAGGTTACCCAGATTAACAAAACACGACTCTTGGTCTTCCTCCAAATCAGGGAGAGGAAGGCTCACAGCTGAAGCTGGTCCTGCCCCAGGCAGTTGCCCACCTCTCCAGGAGCTTCTGTGCTGAGGGCCATATCTCATCCCTGCAACCTTACAAGAGACAGGGGAAACAACCTCAGATGGATGACTACAGTCCTAAACAGAATGTTGATTGTTGCATCCTTCTAATTTCTTTCTGTCTTTCTGGAATCAATGCATAACCCAAGTGGAGGAAACATTCCCCATGTGATTTTACATCTGAGTGAATGTGACCGGGAAAGTCTTGTTTCTAAAGTTAAATTTTGTGGAATTATCTCCTTATTGATAGTTTTTGGGGTTTCTTAGTTTAGAAATCTCAATTAGCTCCTCAATTACTTTCACAAACAATTTACTAGTATCTGTGGTTATTTTTATTATGTTTAAAAGGATTGTTACTAGACACTGATGGAAATCATGGAAAAACACTGAACAACAATTTTTATTGTTATCCAACGTTCAAATTAAATTTCTTTGATTTGTATTTATTTTCAACTCCAATGGGTAGTTTTATTGATAACCACTAATTTTAACAAATAAATGACATAAATGCTGAAATATACTTATGATCTAATCCTTTAAGGATACAGAAGTTCAGGAGAATCTCTTCGTAACTGTAAGATTTAAGTTGATAAAATTGTCATAACAAGTAATATTTAAATTATTTTAACACAGCATATATAGTTGAATGTGGGCTCTGAGTGGGGTAAATTCCTGTACTAGATGACCTTGCCTTTTTGCACTTCAGTTTCCTTATCTGGAAAATGGGTTTAATGAAAACTAGACATCAGATAACTCATTGTTAGGATATAATGAGTTTTTAAAAAACACATAGTAGTTACATAAGTGAATGCTAGCTCATATGAATAGAAATATTTGTCTATTATGACTAGGAATCAGTAAATTTTTAAAATGTATACTTCCTTTCCCCAATATGGTCAGCTATATCTTACATAATTTAAAAAATATTTTCCATCTTTCTTATACAGAGAAAGGGTGGGCTTATGCTATATGTTCCGAAATTAAAACTTATAATGTGAAATATTACTCTGCTTCAGGACAAACTGTCAACATAAGCATCATATAGTTCTTAACTGACTAAGAATATTTTAGTTTCATCTGGTAATGCTAGACTAGGCATCTATATTTTTGTTATAAAGAAGAAATGAAGGTAACTTATCATTTACTGTGCTAAATACTTGACTTTTTACCTTATCTAGTTGTAGTAATAGTCATGTGAGTTTGGTATGATTTTGTCTATTATAAATGATAAAACCAGTCTCTGAAAAGTTCATCTAGCAGGTCAAGGAAAGTGGTAATAATGCTGGAAATGAATGCCTAAAGCCTCCTAGTTGCCCTTGTTTCTTGTTTCTTAGGAGGAAGATTCTGGTTGAAGGTAGGTCAGTCTAGAACCATTTAGCTGGTTTCTAGCCTTGTGCTGTATAACAGAGACTAGGCTTGAGACCTGCCTCTTCTGTCATCAGCTATGTGACCCCAGCCCATAACTTAATTTGTCTGAAATTAAGTTTCTTTACCTATAAAAATCAGAATTTTCACAAAAACTATATGAGATAATGTCCATAAAACTTTGGTTGCAATTTAAGGCATTATTTTGACTTAAAATGTTACTAATAAAAGTGTGATTTGGAGTTAAAAGAACAAATGAAGACATTTAAATTAGGAAACCCCATAAACTATCAATAAGGAAATAATTCCACAAAATTTAAGCTTCAGAAACAAGACTTTCCTGGTTAAATTCACTCAGATGTCAAATCACATGAGAAATGTTTCCTCCACTAGGGTTATGTGTTAGTTCCAGAAAGAGAGAAAGAGAAAGAAATTAGAAGGATGCAACAATCAACATTCTTTTTAGTACTGTAGTCATCCATTTGAGGTTGTTTTCCCTGTCTCTTGTAAGGTTGCTGAGAATATTATATAAAAAGGAAGTAATTTTAATTTGAGTTGTTTCATTCCTTATCTCCAAAATGTGGGTATCTGATGCCTAGAGAGTATCTAAAGGCATTTAACAAGAAATTTCTTTCTTTCTTTTTTTTTTTTTTCAGACGGAGTCTCACTCTGTTGTACTCTGGAGCGCAATGGTGCGATCTCGGCTCACTGCAACCTCTGCCTCCTGGGTTCAAGTGATTCTCCTGCCTCAACTTCCCAAGCAGCTGGGATTACGGGTGTCCCCCACCACACCCAGCTAATTTTTTTTGTATTTTTAGTAGAGACAAGCTGTCGCCATGTTAGCCAAGTTGGTCTCAAACTCCTGACCTCAGATGATCCACCCGCCTCGGCCTCCCAAAGTGCTGGGATTACAGGGATGAGACACCATGCCCAGCCCACAAGAAGAAATTTTTTAAAAAAGAAAAAATATTTTAATCAAGTCTGCCAATCTCGGGGACAAAAGCCAAGAGATATACAAATTGGTTACAAAATACATTAATAGACATTATTTTTACACAATACTTTCAAACATAATATATAATAAGAAATTTTATAAATAAATGAGTTAAATACTGATGGTGCAATAACTGTATGAAAAACAGAAGATCATTAAGCTTTCACATGTAGCTCACTGTGCAGTCTTGGATATTAGCACCCTGAGTTATTGAGAAAGAACTGCAATAAAACAGAATGCATCTAGTAAGCATCTCATTTTTTGTTCCATTGAAACAAGAAAAAAAACTCAATGCATGCAGATGCTAGTATTTTTCTCATAACTTGCACTGATCAATAAGCATCACTAAAAATGCTAAAAGCAATCAGCACAAACTTTGAACCACAGAGAAATCGTGGTGCAGTGTAGCGACTTCCTTAATGTGAATAGCATGAAGGAGAATCTGAACACTACCACTATTAATAAGATGACTACAAATTGTAGCCGATCAAACCAGAAGGAGCCTTGAATGTATTTGCTGGGAATTGCTTAAGGCTTAAACACCAGGGACTTGAAACAAACTGTTCTTATCACCTTTTCCCAAACAGAGATTTAAATTTACAATGAAAGTGCCAGCACCAGCTGCACTTAAAGAAAGCACCACATGTCTCGATAAGCTCCAAGAAAATGGAATGGAGCCCAGTTCAAGCTGGAGGTGTCGTCTAGCTGTAGCCAGCTGGGTGACACCAAGCTGAAAGTGATGAGGTGCTAATTAAAGTGGATGAACAGAGTCTCATTGTAGGCACCTGCCAGTGGCCTCTGCAGAATCATCTAGAGCCCTGGGCATATCGCCCAGCCTGTCCGGCCACAGGAACCGAGCGTGAATTCCAGCATCTCTTATCTGGTACCTCACCTTTCCGATTTTCCCACTGTAGTTTTAGTCGGAGATAATGACTCCTCCTGCCCCTTGCTCCTATTTATCGACTCCCCCAAAGAATAATTATCACATGATGCAAAGTGTTGAGCACAGACTCTTTCTGAAAGCAGTATTTTTTTTTAAGGAAAAGACAATACATTAAGTGTATATTTAAAGCAAACCCCCCAAAACAAACAATGCAAAAACATTACTCTCAGATATACAAGAAATGCTCTCTTCAGTTTTGGAACACAGTGTGCCATTTATTCCATTCACACTTCTCTCCCCTCTTCCTTCCTGAGCCACACAAGATGATGCTGCAGCCAGGATGACATTGTAGTGATGGATCATTTAAAAATGTTTGCAGCAGCTGTGGTAGCTGCTTTTCAAAACAGAGAACACAACACGACCTGAAGCAGCTGAATCACTAAAATAAAAAAACCTACTTTCTTCCTATTTATAATTCTAGCTTTTCATTACCAAAGTTTTCATGACTTTAGACTGTTTAATACAAAAATATATTGATTATCTAACATGCAGTGTATTTACCAAATGGCTATATGCATCTGTTTTGTTCTTTACAGGATTAATACACTAACTACTGAAGAGCTATCCTGCAAACTGCAGCAATGTCAGGGCATATTGTGAACTTTAGGAGTCTGTGTAGTCTAAATTTTCTCATTATCCAAAAGATCATTTTGCAACTGTCCTGTGTTGGAAGCCGTCGCTTTGCCAGGAAACTTGTTTCTTTGCTGTGTCTCTTAAGAAGTTCTTTGATAAACTGACAGAACTCTAAATTCATATAATTTCTCTTCACTGCTCCAGCCCTGTTTTCCGTAGAAACACAATGAATGCACATTTCCTTATTTATTTATACATGTTTCCTTCAGGTTAGCATGAAAATGTTATTGGCCGTCAGGATAGTCAGGTGTTAGGAGTAATTCAGGCTTTATGACTTATCAGCCTAGTGGCCTTTTGGGCAAGTTACTTAACCTCTTATTGTCTCCATTTCCTCATCTGTAAAATGGGTATAATAATCCATCTTGGAGGGCTGGTGTGTGAATTATGTGATATGACACATGTAAACCATAGCACAGTGCATGGTGGGTACACAGTATTGGCTCCAGAGTGGGTTAGTGGCAATGGTCAGCCAATCTGAGGAACAGAAGGAAAAGTAGTTCTGTGAACAGAGAGGATAAGTTTTATTTGGGCGAGTTGAAATAAGCTATGTGTGGGACATCCAGGGATATTTCCACAGGGCAGCTAAAATGCAAAGCCAGTAATATTTAGGGTACGTGGACTAGCCAGGTAAATATGGGTGATTTAAAAACACAGTTTAATCCATGGATGTTGATAAAATTTCTAAGATCAAGCATATGGAATGTTAGGTCTGAGGACAGAATCTGAGAGGATATCTACAGTCAATGAAGGAGAAGCCAGAATGAGAAAAAGGTAGAATGACTGCAGAAAAACCACAGGATTTCACAGATTAAGTTGCACAATGTTACCTGAAAGAAGGTGTAACGGGACATGTTTAATGATGTACTAAAAAGTAGACACTTAGCAATCCTTTAAATAGCAACTTTGTGAGATTTCTATGGAAGAGAATGGAATCTATTGAAAGGAACTGACAAGATAATGGGAGAAGGAAAATGGAAGGTAAGCAGGCACAACAATGTTTCAATAAATTCGTCTAGAAAGAGAAGAGAAGAAGGATCTGGGCATAAGACGAAAGAGCACAGGTGGAGGTGTTCACATTGGAAAGGAGAAGGGACATTGTTTCTTTGGTAAATATAACCTATCTTTTTCTCTTGTCCTTCAGCACTAGGAGAATATTTGGCTCATACCCAGTTTCTGATACATTTCCTACTCCTCACAATTTTTGCTGCTTTACTTAGACATTTTTGCAGCTTTACTTAGAGTACCTCACCAATCATATTGTCAAGTTCTTTCAGTATTTTAAGATATAATGGTGGAGACCTAAAGGATGTGATCTAATTAAAAGATTGTACTTTCTTCATTCCTTCTTTCATTCTTTTTTGCTTTCTCTTTCTTTCCTTTATTTCTTTCTCTCTCTCTGTCTCTCTCTCCCTCTCTCTCTGTCACTCACGCTGTTTCTCTTTCTTGCTTTTTCTTTTTTTCCTATCCATATATTTATTTTAAGTGTCTAGTGTAAAGGCTTTTCTCTTCAGTGGAAAATATAAATTCAGAGGTAGGTTCCTCAATATTGACATAGCTGGGATTCCCTGACACTTATGGAAGCGTTGCTTCCTCTGAACACTCACTGGTTTTCTTGTAGCAGAGAACTTTACCTTCTGGAATAGAAATGGAAATACACAGCACTTACACCCTATTCCTGCTTCCTGCACCCGTGACAAAGATAACTAACTACTCATGACAGTTTTCCTACACAGATTGTAGTAGCCTCACAATTTTTCTGAACATCCTCCTCCAAGAAGGGCACTATTAACCCAAGGTGACACTTGAGTTGACAGCAATTTGACATGCCTACTCTTTGTGTCTTTTCTATCATCTTGATCTACTTGTCCTAATCTTTATCCCTTAGAGTTTTTCTTGTCTTTTGTACTTCTCTGTCCATCTCTTCCCCTCAAATAATCCTTTTAGTAAGAGAGATCATTGTTGTTGTTCTCTTTAGGAAAGATGAGCTCATTTGCAAAATTATTAAAGGTTTTAGCATTCTTTTTCCCTCATCCATCAAATGATGGAACATCTTAGGCTAAAATTGGCCAAATGTTAACATAGTAAAATAGGTATTCCTAATTCTTTTTCACAAATTATTCTAAAATCTGCATAAATGCTTTAAAAATCTTTTGAGAAAGAGCTCATCTATGTTGCCTAAAGGCTAGTAGATGCCTTTGAGCAAAGATGTCAGACCGCAGAGAAAGAGGAAGAGTTGTCAAGACGTAAACCATAGTAATAAAAACTGAGATGGTGAACCAGTACTCAGGGGAGAAGCTGATTATGCATCCATCTTTTTAGCTAAGTTCACATACTCAGATGAAATAATCACCACCATCCTATATTTTGAAAGGCAGTAATGACTTACGTCCATGAGTGTCATTTTCAAAGAGCGTTTAGATACAAGTTTTTCTTTAAAAAAACAAAACTAGATGTTTAGCATTGTGTTTTATCCTTATTGTTGATTTTGGGGTGCAACAAGAGATGTCAATGAGATCTAGAAAACCAAGGAAATAGAAGGCTAAAGATTTGGGGGGCCTGAGGAACGAATTGTGATGACTCGGATTGCTTTTAGGCCCTGGGTTCCTAGTGCAGTTGTCACATATCACCTACCAAAATGTCTTAGGAAAGGTTAGGAACTATACTGGTGGCAGCATAAATCTTTGCCAGAGTTATGATCTTTCTCACTGTTACTTGAATCTACATAAAATAATGATGAAAAGTATTCATCGTACTCAAAACTCAATCTCAAACAAAATGACCAGTAATTGAAAAAACAAAGGTAATTGGCCATGAATGATGGAAGAAATTTCATAAGGATCTTACTGACTGAAAAAGGTTCAATAACTCTAAAGCACTGGAAATATTTTAAGCATCACAAGCCTTAATATGAGTCTATTGGCAAGGAAAATTTAAAAGAGTTCTTGATAGTATAGCATCATGCAGTGATTTGACTCTACTCTATAATTTCTAAAATGGACTGCATTTGCTGAACTGACCAGCAATCCCTCCCCTTATGTACCAGCTACTTCATGCTCACTGAATGACATTGCTTTTCTGAACACAGGTGTCCAGGTTATTGAACATGCTAGACTCAGCGGGCACACAAGGAAGCATCTTTCCCCATCCAACTACTGCCTTCAATCATATCATGTCAGATTCGTCTATTCATCCATTTAACCAATATTTATTGTACACCCACTACAGGCCAAGTACATTTAAGGCTTATTACAGTATGCAAGTGGAAACAAAACAACACAAAAGATACACAACAATCCGATCTTCCTGGAGCTTAAATTCTAATGGGGGAGACAGACAATAAACATAATGATTCTTTTATGCCTCCCCTTAAACTCAGGCATATTCCATAGGTTTTCTAGTATTCTTCATGTATTAACAGTGTCAATTTCAGCTATTACAAAATCCTATTCTATCCAAACTCAAATGTTCATTTCATATCCAATCCAAAGTTCCTTTCTCTTTTCCAGCTCAAGCTTGCCTACGCTGGGAGACCTGTGATAGGGAGAGGGAAAGAGCTCTCTTGCCTTCTATCTCCTTGCTCTTCCTCTTATTCTCCTTATTAACGTCTGCTTCTGAGTCTTTCCAACTGCAGGAGGCCTAGGCCAAGTTATTCTAAGAGCTCTGTGGATGCTCAACTCCACATACCAAGTAAAAGAACCTCCCAAAAGTGTTTGCAACCACATGGACATCCATGTGGCATGAGGTGTCAGTCTCCTCTTCAGCTCTGTATCTACATTTAAACAAATGATTCTCTTTTGAAGTTCATCTTGAAGTGGGGGGAAAAAAACTCACATCCCTTGCCCAGTGGAAATAAGATGCTGCAGTGCTACCCTTGAGAGGCCTACATTTTTCTTTTACAAAGCATTCTTGAGTCTCCAGCTAGTCTCACAATATTAACCTGGAGATGGGTGGGGGGATAAGGGTTAAAGCACCATTTTGTTATCTATTAGCAAAGCCCTTCTGAATGGTGTTCAGTAGAAATATAATGAAAGCCACATACATTATGTTGAATTTTGTGGTAGCCACATTAAAAATGTCCAAAGAAACAGGTAAAATTAATTTTAATAATATGTTTAATAACTGGATTAATCTACAATTTTATTATTTCAACATGCAACAAGTATTAATGAGATATTTCACATTTCTTCACACTACATTATTGAAATCCAGTGTGTATGTAACTTCCAGAACATCTCAGTTCCACTAGCCACATCTCAAGTGCTCAGTAGACTCAGTAGACTCAAAGGCCTACCATACAGAACAGTGCAGGGATAAATTTTCCCTTGAAAGTGGGATAACAGTTACTTTTTATTCTTACTCACGACCTCTGCCAAGACTGTGAGACAATCGCAAAAGTCAATTTAACATCTTGAGCCTTCACAAACCTTTCTTGCCGATCACACCATCCCCTCTGTCACTCCCACCCACTCTCCATCATCACCTCCTCCTCCTCATCCTCCTTCTGCTCTCTCTCTTCCTCTCTCTCCTCCCTCCATCTCTAATTTGCTTACATTGATCCATCGAGTTCACATAGCAGGCACTGGGGTCCTAATTGTGGAAAGAATTTCCATAAAGTGGTTGGGAAATAAATGAATGGGTTCTCAAATAGACCCTCTTGCTCTCAGTTTCCTTCCTCCTTCCCGCCTCTATTTTATTCCCTTCCTTCCTAAAATATTCACTATGTTAAATTATAATCTTATGTAAAATGTTGCCAACTTGCAGTATGAATGTGGAAAGGCAAGCAAAGAGAAAAAGAATCTTCTTAAAGCTGTCCTAAAATTTTATTTCTCATCCTAAATTTTCATTATGGTGCCATTTTGTTTAGGGAAGGGTTTGGAAATATAGGATTTTACTAGAGCATGTAACAAGAGATATACAGACTCAAGATTAAATGTGAGATTCCTTTCCCTTTCGCTTTCCCTTTCCCTTTCCTTTCCTTTTTTTCAGAGTCTCGATCTGTCACCCAGGCTGGAGTGCAAGTGGTGTGATCTCGGCTCACTGCAACCTCCCCCTACCTCCCTGGTTCAAGCGATTCTCCTGCCTCAGACTCCTGAGTAGCTGGGATTCCAGGTGCGTGCTACCACCCCTGGCTAATGTTTTGTATTTTAGTAGAGACGGGGTTTCACTTGTTGCCCAGGCTGGTCTTGAACTCTTGATCTCAGGCAATCTGCCTGCCTTGGCCTTGAAAAGTGCTGGGATTACAGGCATGAGCCATGGCATATGGCCTAAATACAAGATTTCTTTTAGGCTAGTGGATTTTCCAAGTTCTTTTATTCTTTATTTGGCTGAAATAAACAGATAGGTTCAATGATAAATATCTGGAGAAAAAACACATAAAGCTGGAATTGGGGGAAAAAAAAATCCATCTAGTAAAGTAACATCCCTGGATAAAGATAATGTTTTTTCTTTATTTTCTTTTTATTTGTTTGTTTTTGAGGTCAATTTCTCCCTATTTTTCAGGTAAGTTATGACACCCTAATTTCAAAGGAAATATTTAAATTACACTTCTCTGTACTGGCATGGCGCTTCAAAAAATAATGAAGTTACTTGGTATGTTCAGGAAAAAGTTATTTATTGTCATTTGAGGGTTAGAGATTGAAGAGTAAATACCCAAGCTTCCTAAAGCTGAGTTTTGGTAACATTTTAAATTATCTTTAATCAAATCACTAATTAAATAGCCAATATACTGAAGAAAACAATTTTAGAAACATCCTAGGTTATTTCTTCTGTCTGAATTACTGTCATAACTCTGAGAAGGTAAGATACCATCTTTAAAATGAAATATAAAATTTAGGTCTTATCCAGTTTTGAATAATAAAGATTTTGTTGCTGTTTCCACAAGTTAAGTACCTGCAGAAAGTCAATCAGGGCAATTATATTCTACCTATATACATTTTTCTTCACAATTTTAATGTGATTCAGCCTTAAAACTGTTACTATTCAACAACTGTTAAAGCCTGGATGAGGTGAAGCATTTCAGCTGTTAGTGGAGTAAATTCGGTAAATAATACCGTGAAATTCTCAGAAACCCTTCAATATTAAAATGCCTTGCAAAGGGAGTACATTATTTAATCATTAAATAGGATACTAATGAGTCCTTATTAAACCTTCCAGATAAACATTGTATTGACATCTAGTGGCTACAGAGGCTGATAACAGATATACTATATTGAAAGTATGTGGAGTAGCTTAATATGTTTTCCATTTAAAAATCTCCTGAATGAAAATTGGACAAAGTATACATAATACTAAATAATGCTAAGGTATTGATAAGCAAATATAAATGTCTTTGTACTGCCATGTTAAATGCCAGGGATGGATTTGTGGTGGTCTGAAGAAAGAATAATATCAGAGCTGCTCAAGAAATGTACAAAATATACCCAGATATTTGGTGGTAGATTTACTAAGACATGCAAATAATAATGTCAACCACTGTTTACAGAGTTCTACCTACGTCCCAATCCTGCAATGTTCTTTTTTTTTTTTTTTTTTTTGAGGCAGAGTCTCGCTCTGTCGCCCAAGCTGGAGTGCAGTGGCCAGATCTCAGCTCACTGCAAGCTCCGCCTCCCGGGTTTACGCCATTCTCCTGCCTCAGCCTCCCGAGTAGCTGGGACTACAGGCGCCCGCCACCTCGCCCGGCTAGTTTTTGTATTTTTAGTAGAGACGAGGTTTCACCGTGTTAGCCAGGATAATCTCGATCTCCTGACCTCGTGATCCACCCGTCTCGGCCTCCCAAAGTGCTAGGATTACAGGCTTGAGCCACCGTGCCCAGCCCTGCAATGTTCTTAACAGCACATTTAGACTCAAAAATATCCTATTTAGACCTCAAAAATATCCTTGAAATAAAATATTTACACTTTGCTGTTACTCGTGAGGAAACAGACTATGAGAGGTTAAATTATTTGTGAGGGTTACACAACTAGCAAAACTGCAGTGAGGATTTGAAACTGATCTGACCAAACCTGAAGTCCAAACTCAGAGAAACCAAGCTTCTTTCTACCTTTGTGCATTAATGACTTTATTTGAAATTAATAAATTAAAAATAATTGTATTAATCCTTTCAACTCACTTTGTGACATTTTAAGCTCACTATGTGACAACTGAAATTTGCTTTTTGATCTTTGAGCAATTATTCCTGCTGCACGTTAATTTGAACTTGTTTCTACATCCAGGACTTGACATCCATCATCATGTGACATATATGTGTGTTCAATAGTTCAGAAATACAACCCACCCACAAAGAAGATAGGGTTCTCTCACTGGTATATGTTTCTTTGACTTTAAAAAATGTTTTTGTGTGTGTTTCTTTGCCTCTGAAAGAAGATTTATTTGAAAAGCTGTCATAGGAAAGTGCCATGGCAAGAAGTAAATTTACAAGAGGAAGTTGAGAAAATTCAAGGTGGTGACCTGGCAAATGAGACTGTAGAACTTGAAAAAGGGCCAGCGAACAAGAAAGATAAGAGGACCAGCTGGGTACAGGGAGCAGTTGGGGGTAGAATCTGTTGGGAAGGGAAATGGTAAGCAGGAGCACCAGGGGACAGAAGTAGGGGTAATGATGGATTTTACAGAGCTCGCTTGCTGCAGGAAACAGGCCCTTGCTGTGGAAGGCCAAAGGGCAGCAGCAGCCATTCTTTTTATAATTGTTCAAATAAGTACATAATTTGCATAACTTGATCGAAAGAAAAACAGAACAGTTATAGATATATATAACTATCAGTCCTAGATCTTCCTTCCTGGCTCTTTGGATGATCGTGGTGCAGTATCAGATGTGTGCATTAGAATAAAACAGGTTGTGGAAAGGAAAAAGAACATGACGTAAGGAACACATGTGTTTCTAAGGCCTAAAGCAATTCCAGGAACTGTAGAGAGGCTCTTGGTCATCCATGTTGCAGAATCGCCCTCTGCAGAAGCTCTTTGGTGCAGAAACATTTATTAAGCATGGCTATCAGTCCACAGGCTGACTCCTATCCAGATCCATAATTCAAGGGTCAGCTTGGGACAGAAGGAGCCTATGAAGAGAGAATAAGGAGCTGAATTGCACAGGATGTGTTTAAGAAGCACACTGACGAGGTGTTCATAATGAGCAAGGGAAATGGCAAGAAGTCTGACGATAGCATTTTGTACAGGGAAGTGATGAGCCTATTGGGAGAAGACAGATAGAAAACTAGAGTCTCAAACAGAAGTCCACTATAATGAGATAAAAAATCACTAAGGGTCTTAACTTAGCTCTTGGATGAAGATTGAAGAAAGGAATAGAGCCTGCCTGTCTTTTTTTTTTTTTTTTTTTTAGATAAAGGGAAAGAAATAGGTAATGTTGAAAAGGAAACTTTTTCACACTTCAACTGGTGGATAAGACACCAATGATAGCTCAAGATAGGAAATTGAATAACAGCTGAAAACTCAGAGGGATAACAGTTGATCTGTAGTAATTTAGGGGATGAAAGAGTATAAAAGGGAAAATAAGAAAGAAGTTGAGAGTGGATGAGAGGCTGTGAGTGACTTTAACATTTAACAGAAGCACTGGGTATGTTGATGTGACGCTTCTCAGAAAAGACAACAGATCAAGCAGTTGTGTCCCTGAAATCAACTGCAAGATGGAGAAGCATTTTTAACCATGTATAGGAGAGGACATTGGCGCCTTTTCAGACCAAATTAAAGAAAACGGAGGCAGAAAGCATTTGCAGAAATGGTTCTCAAATTTTGCTGCACATCAAAATCTCCTGGACTGCTGATAAACACTAAGAAATCAGAATGTGTGGGGTGGAAGCCAAGTCCCAGAATTTCTAAAAGATTCTCAGGTGATTCCAATTGCAGGAAAGTGTGAGAACCACCGATTGAGCATGCTTTAAATTTTTGGAGGGAAATTGAAGAACAGGTGCTAGGCGGATTGGTCAAAAAAGGACAGAAATCATCTCATGATGTGGGAAGTGTGCTTTATTAATAATCCACATCGAACCTAACACTAGCCCCTCACTGGATTGTACTGTTTTCTTCATCCTTTCCTTCCACTGAGGCTCTCTCACAGTTCACTTTTGTGATTGTGATGCAATGAATTTTCTCTTACCATCTCAGTATATTAACATACTGAGCACACAGATTACAGAACTTTGTATGTCAATTGAAAAATGAAAAATGCTAGGTTGATGAAAAGTTGGCATAAATTAGTCACAACATATTCAAAAATCCAGCTTGAATGCTGAGCTACACACAGGATATGCATAAAAATCTGATGCAGTGATTATTTCATGCACAGGGTATTGGATTTATGCTATCATCCTTTAAACATTAACAACTTATGAGGTATCAGAAATCCTTCCATTCAAATTTCCAAGGTGACTTCATATAATACATTTTGCTCTGCTTTAGTTTTGCTTTTTAAAATCATGGTTTGGGCCAGGCGCGGAGGCTCACGCCTGTAATTCCAGCACTTCGGGAGGCCAAAGCAGGTGAATCACGAGGTCAGGAGATGGAGACCATCCTGGCTAACTCGGTGAAACCCCATCTCTACTAAAAATACAAAAAAATAGCCAGGCATGGTGGTGGGCACCTGTAGTCCCAGCTACTCGGGAAGCTGAGGCAGAAGAATGAATGGTGTGAACCTGGGAGGTGGAGCTTGCAGTGAGCCAAGAGCCCGCCACTGCACTCCAGCCTGGGCGACAGAGTGAGACTCCGTCTCAAAAATAAAAAATAAAATAAAATAAAATAAAAACATGGTTTGTATTCATGATTGTCACAGAAAACTTCTTTTCCATAAGAAATCAACTTGTATTTAAAAATTCTGACAAATGCTGGGGTACATCTTATTTTTCTTCTTTGATTAGGCTTGTTTAATTCTGAATTATCTGCCTTTGCTTTGAGGCCAAACAAGATTAAAGTTTCAAGTATAGTATGCTACATTTATAATGTGAATTTAAAACAAAATTACTTATAAGAAACCAATATCAGCACCTAGGGACAAGGCTGAGCTATTAGCATAATTTACACCAGTGAAGATACTACCCTAATTATTTGTGGCCAATTATCAATTACTGGTCAATACTAGAATCATTCTCCATAATTATTTCCCTGTGGTATTTTCCCTAGATATAATGGAGAACTTCATCCTATTTTCTTTTCCCTAGAAAAACAATACTTATTTGTTTCTATAGGATTTTCAATCTTCGAGAAAACCAAATCTAAACTTTTACTACTGAGAATTTCCCTAAAATTTTAAATCTTCAAATCTTAAATAGCTAAGTCAAAGAACTGAATATATTCATTGTCTACAAAGTATTTAAAAAAAAACATTTAAAATTTTGATGTTCCTATCCATATTATTTTTGACTAATTTCAATTCTGGTATTTTTTGAGTTTGAAAAGATTAATTTATACTTCACAAGTTAACATTTTTAACATTAATTCCTTTTCTTACATATATTGTTCCTTTCTATTAAAATCAATCTCAAAGCCTGCAAACACCAACCTTACATTTGAATTCCTAATGACTCTTCCTATTGTCTCATTTCTGTTTGAACCTGTCAATCAAGGGTGAAAAGTGCTAATCACTCCCAGAAACCCCAATCTTGCTCACAAAAGTACCAGTCACTGAAAAAATAATACCGATTGGTCATGGATGGGCAGGAAATCTCACTAGGGATCTAACTGCACAATGGAGTTTATTAAGTCCATTTTGCTCAAGTCTAGCTCTCCCTGCATGCAAGGGTTTGAGACTTTAATTTCAAAGTCAGCTAAAACCGGCTAAGGTAACTTATATTCATTAGCTAGGCTCTGACTGAAGCTCTTGGTTAGTGCATTTGGCTTTCGATAATAGCAGTAGCATTTATTTTTACTCTTCATTTTCCTCCCCATCTTTTTAAAGAGGGGGACGAGACTTAGTTGGATGCTAGTTGTTTTAAATTCTTAATTGGTCCATGTTCTTTTTTAGTTGCTTATTATTTTTGTACCTCATTCCTGTAAATGACTAAACATCCACAAGAAAGATATTTCTCATTAATTCTCCCTATGCAGCAGTGCCCCTTCTCAAAGCCATGGCTGCATTTATTACTGAAAAGCAGTTATGATGTGTATATACAGCATGGGCCATAAAGTATTGTAGCCTCAGGTCACAGAAGGAGATGAAGTTCAGCAGCCTTACTGCCCACATTACGCAGGACACTAACTTTCTTCCAGTCGTTTTTTTTTTTTTTTTTTTTTTTTTTTTAACTGTAGCTTATTTGCTTTCTTAGAGGTGGCAGCTGCAAAGGGCTGGTGTGAAGGAAGAAAGGAAGACGGCACTATCATTAAAGAATAAACAGTAATTACCTTGTAGAAATCTCTAGAGTGATTGATTACCTCTTCAGTTTATAAGAACAGGCCTGGGAATATACAATAATTGATTTCTATTACTTATGTGTATTTTCCTTTTAACTTTCCAAAGAAACAATGTGGTTTAATTGACTTTAATTTCAGATTGCACATTTTTATGACATCTGGAGTTGGCTAGGAATTAAAATGAACAGACTTGCTAGCCCCATGAGCCATATTATCAATTGAAAACAAAAAGACATAGTGTGTATGTGTGTTTGTGGGTGTGTGAGAGATGTTATATGTCATTACATGTCTTGTACTTATCACTGGATTGCTTTTGTCTTTTAATGTAGGTAGTTGCTAGGTTTAGATTGAGTCAGGGAAACTCCAGGTTTAATCAAAATGTGAGACTGAGAAGTAGTTATAGCAAGGTCTGGCATAGGCACAACAAAGATGAAACCTCTTCAATGCAAACCTGACAGATATGTGCAGGGCAGTCACTTGAGCAGGGTCAAGCTGAGCATAACGAGACCTCAAATTGTGCTGTCCCTGCAGTAATGCCATGGTCTAGTCAAAGTCCTGTAAAACTGCAGGGAACCAAATTTATTTAACCTGTACCTTCAGCCTATACTTTGATATCATGAAAATCAGACGTGTTTTTGAACAACTGTATACCTTTTGCTGGCTGGGAAATTGAGGCATGAATTGCCACGTAATGCATCTGGGAGGAAAGGAATCGGAATCAAGTTAAAACCAGACCCTTACACCTGACAACACTGACAGTGGGCTTATGCCATGTAATATTTAGCCATCAGACAAAGCAGACACAATGGTCTTCTCTGAAGCATTCTATCTTCTGGCTTCTTGCAGATTACTTTACAATACTTCTCTGACACATTACACATGCACACATGTGGTACACTATATCTTTCTCATTTATAGTACCTTTCATATTATATTGTAAATATTGGTTAATTGGTCTTTCCCCTCTTTTTTGAAATAATTACTCTGTTTTAAAATTTTCATATTCCTTGCTTAGCCCAGTGTCTGGCACATTTCAGGTGACCAAAGATGTGTGTACAACAAATTATAATGATGGATCTCTGCAGGATTGATGATTATCTTTCAGGCAGATGCTGAGATTTTCATTTTTCTTTGTTTGGACAAGTGATTAGTATACCTTTTATTCTTTGGTACTATAAACAAAGCAATGGTGCAAAATAACAAAAGATAGCAGAGCTAAACAGTGAGACAACATTTCTCTACGTTCAGTGATACAAAGGCACTATAAATACCATTATAGGGACGTAAAACTCACTAGGAGTTAGTGTACCAACATTCACGGGATCTAGAAAATTTTTCATTTTTAATATACTACTTTGTACTATGATTTCAATAATGAAAAATCTACTAGATTAGCAAGAATGATATTCTTAACGATTACAGCTTAGAAACAAAATTTTTCTGAATGGAGAACATTTTTCCCCTTCTAAACATGGAATGAAATTAAATATTTAATGTAGCAAACAGATCCAAAATACAAGTTTCTTTTACTTATTTATATATTACAGTGACAAAATCATGTGCCACATATTCAAAATAGTAATTTCTGATATCTAATTTACACAACTTCCTAAAAATAATACAAGCATTCTCAAAATCCAAATGTAAAAAGATCAGAACTCAGCAAATTGTCTATGAGTTGACACTGTTGAATAGCTTTCTACTGAAAGAATTACTGATTTTATGTTGTGTAAAATATTTTCAACTACAGGAAATCAAATTGTGATATTTGAAGTTGTCATCTTAATAGTGAATGGTTTTGCAAACAATACAGTAGATCCAAACAATGTAGCTGAAATATGCGACCACTGACAACACAGTATCACTTGGACAATGTCACCAACAGCTTGAGTGACACTTGATGGTGGAACAGTGGGTGACCGGTTCTTAGTGGTCTTGCGCTTTGTCAAGTATTCCTTTTTCTTTTCTTTTTTTTTCCCTCCCTGGTGGCTATTTGTCATTCTCTGAAGACTACAGCCTTCTCCTCCCCTGGACCTTTTTGAACTCCGCTGTCTTTGAATATCATGGATATTGCAAAAGAAACTATTTACTAGGCAGTAATTATATGCCACCCCTCATGTAAAGGTAAATGATAATGAGGTATGCGCAAAGAATAGGCAGTCCTGTCAAAAGGAAAAAGAGCGGCTTTTAAAACTTAGAGCCATACAAAATGCCTTATAGACTTGTTCTGGAGTAACTGTATCAATTAACCATGCTAAAAGCCCTAACTCAGATGGGCAGTGCACACAACATGTCTACCAGTGTTTTATTATCAAGTCCATTATGATGAGTTCTTGTGCTAGACAAAGGAAGAACAGAGAAAGAATTCAGGCTGACAAATTAGACTTGAAATCAGTTTCATTTACATAACGACTGGAAGTTCATTAATAACAGAGTTTTAATTATTCATGCTCTTGTTTCACTAGATACAGCAGTTTTCCCCCTGCTGTGTGGGATGTCTGGATTAGCTAAAATGAACCTAAGCAAACTGATAGGCTGCCCAGATACTCAGATGCTTTTCTATTTTCACACTACTAGAGACGGGTGGGGGTTGGAGGGACGGAGTGTGTGTACAAATTGGGGCTGGGTAATGAGGAGAGATGGGGGAGGAAAAGGCAGGCAGTAAATAGAGAGGAAGGAAGCTGGCCAGCATGATTTCTTTGGGGCTATATTACATGTTTGCAGAAAAGAAAGAGAAGGAAAAAATGCAACTGTTGTACATTTGTATTTGACGGGAGCTTCCACTTGAGACGGTAACACTTTAGATCTCAATCATTTCAAGATTTCCTGCTGGGGCAGACTACTAATATGATGATGTGTATGTATGCAATTCATTTCCTTTGGATATAGGAGCACTAGTGGGGTTTGTTTTTGTTTGCTTGTGTTTTTCAAAAAACGGGAAAAAGAGAGGAAGTGGGAAAGAAACTTTTTTCCTTCCATATTATCTGGATAAACCTGAGAAACAAGTTTAAAGTAGGCTTTAAAACAATTTTCTTTTAATGAGAGTCGTGGTGATATTTTCATTCTTACTGGCAATAAATAATGACACCAAGGACACTTTTCTGCAAAGAATTTAAACTGTCTTTATACACATCAATCTCCTGACCCAGCCTTGAACAGGACCTTGCGAAGTGAGTAGTTGACAGCCAATTGCTCAGGGGGTTATTGTGAGTCTGGTTCATTTGCTGTCTATATGTTTTACTAATTTAGGTAACTATCTCACAAAAAGAGAATCCACAACAAATAAAACAAGGCCAAATTGTTCCCAACATCCTTAAAGTCCACTGAGGAGTGAAAGAGGCCAGAGGAAAACCTCTTTTCACTCTGAAATCCGACAATAGTTGCAGCCTTGGGGTTTTCAAAAGATGTCTCTGGAACGGTTTTGGAACTAAAGTTTCTCAATTTGGGGAACTGTCATCTAAAACAAATACCTGAAGTACTTTGAAGAAAATAATTTTAGTAAGGAGAATTTATATTTACCAAGAGCTGACCAAGTACCACTCAGTCTAGAAGAGGGTCTACACTCTTCTGCTTGCTTTAAATGTCACAAAAATTATGTCTATTTCACTGAGGAAGAATCTGAGCCTCAGAGAGACCAGAGGAGCATCTAGTAAAGGAAGAAGGAATCCAACCCACATCTGCCTGACACTAGCTCTCCCCACTACATACACATACACATTTGAAGACAATGACCATTTGCATTTCCTACAAAGTTTACACAAGTTTTTTTGCTTTGTTTTGTTTTGTTTTGTTTTTTGGAGACAGGGTCTCACTCTATTGCCCAGGCCAGAATGTAGTGGTGCAATCACAGCTCACGGAAGCCTCAACCTCCTAGGCTCAAGCTATCCTCCTGCCTCAGCCTCCTGAGTACCTGAGACTACAGGTGTGCACCACCCTTCAGGGCTAATTTTTGTATTTTTTGTAGAAATTGGGTTTTGCCAAGTTGCCCAGGGTGGTCTCAAACTCCTGGGCTCAAGCAATCCACTCACCTTGGCCTCCCAAAGGGATGGGATTACAGGCATGAGCCACTGCCTAGCCAACTTATTTTTCTGTCCTAATTTTTTTACCCTTTTCCTGATAGATGATCGTCTACAAAATAAATATAATGACCCAATTTAAAGAATATGGATAGCTTTCTTAGGTCTTGAATGATCAAAAAGTATTAAAAAGTCATATATCAAACAGTTAACAGAATACTTGGAAAATCTCAGGAGCAAGATGTTAATGAGAACTTGGGCCAAGTAACAATAACTGAGTAAAAATTAGACTACACTACCTGGTAACTTTACATCACTTGCATTGTTTGTAGGTCATGTAAGAAAAAAAATTAATCACCAGAATCTATCATTTCTTATCAAGTCTGCTTGTCTCCCTCCCTCCCTCCGTGATGTGTACAGAGTTTGTTCCTCCTGGTGGGTTCTTGGTCTCACTGACTTCAAGAAGGAAGCCACAGACCCTCACGGTGAGTGTTACAGCTTTTTTTTTTTTTTGAGATGGAGTCTTGCTGTGTCGCCCAGGCTGGAGTGCAGTGGCGTGATCTCGGCTCACTGTAAGCTCTGCCTCCTGGGATCAGGCCATTCTCCTGCCTCAGCCTCCCGAGTAGCTGGGACTACAGGTGCCCGCCACCACGCCCGGCTAATTTTTTCTATTTTTTTAAGTAGAGAGGGCGTTTCACCATATTAGCCAGGATGGTCTGGATCTCCTGACCTCGTGATCCACCTGCCTCCACCTCCCAAAGTGCTGGGATTACAGATGTGATCCACCGTGCCCGGCCTACAGCTCTCACAGGTGGCGCGGACCCAAAAAGTGAGCAGTAGCAAGATTTATTAGGAAGAACAAAGAACAAACCTTGCACAACATGGAAGGGCACCCCAGCCGGCTGTCACTGTTGGCTCGGATGGCCAGCTCTTATTCCCTTATTTGCCCCCGATCATGTCCTGCTGATTGATCCATTTTACAGAGTGCTGATTGGTTCATTTTACAGAGTGGTAACTGGTCCATTTTAGGGAGTGTGACTGGTCCATTTTACAGAGTGCTGATTGGTCCATTTTTACAGAATGCTGATTGGTGCATTTACAATCCTCTAGCTAGACAGAAAAGTTCTTCAAGTCCCCACCCTGCCCAGAAGCCCAGCTGGGTACACCTCTTACTCTCTTCCTCTTTCCTTTCCTTCCTCTCTCTCTTTTTCCACCCCCCTTTCTTGTTTTCTTCCATCTTTGTAAGACTATCAGCTATTCTTTTCTGTTTAGAAGAATTCTTGCATACTGGCAGGTTTTAAATTTGTTTCATTTCATGTCTTCATTCCTGGACAGTTTTCCCTGCCTTCCCACACCCCACTCTGCTTTTTGGTCTGTTTTACAAAGCTATCTTTATATAGGAGATTTTGAATGATGAATTACTGCTTCAGAGTGATCAGAAAGTATCAACATATTTACAACATCATATCCTCTTTTTATCTCTCAAAGGGCTTGCATGACATGCCTAAGGGGGAAAAGTGTTTTGAAAAGATAAAACAAGATCCTTTGCTAGTGAACTACCTACCCCAAGCAACAAGCTCAATTTGAGATTAAAATGCAATAAATGGACAGTTAACACTATGTAAAAGAATCAGTGCAGGCAACTGGGCATTACACTCTGTGATATCTGAGATAGCACTTGCTCAAAAATTGCCCTAGTCAATAGGAAAATTAAGCTAAAAAAGACAGTCTTCTAAATCTTTGACCAAGGATTACTACAAACATCTGATATGTTCTTGAAAAAAGATAATGAAAATAAAACCTCTTAAAAGCCTAAAACCAAAAAAAAATAAAAATAATAAAAATAAAAAAAAAGAAAAAGCCTTTACTGCTCAGTGGGTAATATGTTTGTTCTGCTTTAAAAACATATTTAGTTATATTTTCTGGGCTTCATTTCTCCTTTAAAAACTTAGAAATATCGCCAAAGGACAGAGAAAACAATGGAAGATTGCATGGGGAAGGAAGAGATGGAAGAGACATCTGGATTATGTTTGATCTGGCAGCTCTTTCCCTTACCCTGTTCATTGGATGCTGCCCTGGGCAAGCAGAGGGTTCTGCCTGTACTAATATTTGATTTCCAGGTGCAAGTATTCACTCATCTAAATCCTGACCATATGCTGTCATACATCTGCATAAGTGCTGCTCTTTCCTTTAAACTAATATAAAATGTACACTTAACAGAGACATGCAAGATAGATGATCCTGAAAGAGGGAATACTCCAGCAATTTTGCAAGGAAGACAGTCCATTGCAATATTTCTTATAGTCTGTGCCCTTGCATGCCTTTTGCCTGGTTAGAAACAGTATTCAGAGGCAATTTGGTAGGACCCAGGAGACCAAAAGTTTCTTGTCTTGTTTCTGACCATTTTATTCTTTGTTAATAAAGTAAAAGGGGTGGCTCTTCAAACTCCTAGGAGCATATCCAGTCAATGGGGAAATAGTAAATATACACAAATTCTGCAAGGCATGCTGCCCAAGATTCTGATACTTTATGTCTGAACTCAGGCCTAGAGAATCAGAAATTTTAAAGAAAGTTTTAAGAGATTATAATATAACCTGTCAAAGACAGGTTTTACGGATAACCATCCCTTTAAGGTAAAATTATGCAATTTTTTTTAACTTTGAAAAACTAATCAATTCATAAGTTTTTCTTAAGTTGGCTGAGGTAAAGCAGTTGCTGTAAATTTTGACTTTATAAAAGATAAAATGAAACAAATATCTACTTTAGTTATGTGGTATGTTGGATAATGGACACAAAATAATATTCTGGAGATACCAACCCAATCACATCAAACACTATATATATAGTGTTATATAATTAACATAAATAATATAACAAATTTATGTGACAAAAATAAAAATAGACAAGTGGGAGGACATCAAACTAAAAAACATCTACGTAGAAAAGAAAATAATTAACAGAGTGAAAAAGCAACCTAAGAAATACAAATGGGCAACAGGTATATGAAGCTATTCAGCATCACTAATCAGCAGGGAAATGCAAATCAAAACCACAGTGAGATACCACCTCACACCTCTTAGGCTTCTTATTACAAAAATAACAAAAGACAAAGTGTTGGTGAGACTCTGGAGAAATTGAAACCCTTGCAAACTGCTGGTGGGAATGCAAAATGGTGCATTCGTTATGAAAAACAGTATGGAGGGTCTTTAAAACCCTCCAAATTGAAAATAGAGCTACCACATGATGCAGCAATCCTGTTACTTTGTGTGTGTGTGTGTGTGTACGTGTGTGTATATATATATTGGCATATATACATATACACACACATATATACACATGTATGTATGTAAAGGAAATAAAATCAGAATCTTAAAGTGATTATTACGACTCTCATGTTTGTTGCCACATTATTCACAATAACCAAGATGTGGAAACAAACTGAATGCCCATAGACAGATAAATGGATAAAGAAAATGTGGTATGCACATACAATGAAATATTATTGCACGTTAAATAAAGAAGGAAATTCTGCAATATGTGACATGGATGAACCTTGAGAACATTATGTTATGTGAAATAAGCCAATTACAGAAGGACAAATACTTCATGATTCTACTTGAGGTATAATAAAACTCACAGATGCAGAGTAGAATGGTGGCTGGCAGGGTTTGGAGGAAGGAGGAGTTGGAGAGCTGTAACAGCAACAGGAGACAGATTCCTAGGCAGACACGGATGGGTTCCTGGTGAAACCTGACCTTCAAGCCAACGACAGTTCAAAGCCTGAAAACTGAGCTGCCGGTTCTGCCTAGAGTACACAACCAGAGTGAGAACTTCCTTGTTGCCTTTTAACCAATTGAGTGGTGCTTTTTCTAAGACCACCCATAGACCAATCAGCACACAGTACCCTATTCTGAGCCCTTAAAAACCCTGGACTCAGTCAGGCAGACGGCTATCCACTTTTGGGTCCCCTTTCACACAGAGGGTTACCCACTCTCAGGTCCCTTCTCCACTGAGAGCTTTCCTTCTGTCACTCAATAAAACTATTCTCTGCCTCATTCACTCTCTGGTGTCAACCCTCCTGGTGACGGGACAAGAATCTGGAACTTGCTGAGCTGTGGGCGGTGGGAACGAATGAACTGTAACACGTCCCTGTTCACTGAGCTGCAGTCAGCAGGAATGAGAGAGAGCTATAACATTTCCTGGGGGCTCAGACCTCAGGACTCCCCGAGCAAAAGCTGTAACACTCCTTGGGACTCCCTGGTTTCTGGCATCTGCTAGTTTTCAGGCGCCACCACATCCCCCTCATCTAAACACTGGCGTCCAACACGGAAACCACTTTGTGGCATGCCCTGTTCAGCCACGGGCTGAGTATGCAGCCATGGCAGGCACAGGATCTGGGCCAGTAGTGCAAGCTGAGTGTAGCCTGCTGGACTGAAGCGGATGGCATGAGCCCAGAGAGCCTGAGTGAGGCCCTGAGCAGAGGTCATGTGGCTGCAGAGATTTCCCACTGGGAAAGTGGCACCCTAGGGATCCTGTAACACTAACCCTCCCTCTGGCTGCAACAGAAGAGAAAAACGTGCCTGGCGCCATTCCCTCCCACTCACCAAACTACAAAAGCCGCAACAGTTACTAATCAACATATAGAGTTTCAGTGATGCAAGATGAATAAATTCTAAAGCTATGCCACACAACATTGTGCCTATAGGTAATAACATGTTATTGTACACTTAAAAATCTGTTAAGAAGGTGGATCTCATGGTAAGCTTACCACAATAAACAAAACATCACAAACAGTATTTACTAACCATTGGTAAATTGCTATTTTTCAGGTCTATTTGGCAAACAGAACAGTCTATGTGGTATAACTACTGAGTTTGTCAATTTGGGCAACATTGCTTAATTTCCCTGATTCTCAATTTTATCATCTGTAAAGCAAAAATGATAATATTTTTCATATTGAGCCTTTGTAATAATTCAATACAAGTGAAAGCATCATTGTAGCTGAAAACATGGCAGCTAATATCTGATTGGAAGTTAGCATGCCAGTTTTGTCCACCGCTCATTCAATTCAAAATCCGAGGTTATGTAAATTCCATAGTGGCAAATTGAAGCACACATGTAATTTGCCCTCCAGAATGACATAATAATGATTCTAAAGCTCCTACTATGGCTCCTACTATGAAATAATGTGGGGCCTCCATTTGAAGAGTGTTAACAGGTACGGAGATGACCAGAAGGAGCAATCCTGAAAATATCAAAACTTTCATATTTCACTTCTGGATCATTTTATATACAAACCCAAAATTTAAAAAAAAATTCATTTGACTGGAAATCTTATCAATTCCCCCTTTTGTAGTTTTAACAACTATTAAAGAGGAATTTAACAAAAAGTAAAAAAAAAAAAAAAAGGTTTTTTTTGTTAGTGACAGTTTACTATATTTCAGTTCTTTGATTATTAGTCAATAATCAAATACTGTTTAATAGTATTGTTTTAATAAGCAAAAGCTTAATTCTCTGAGAATGGTAAAGAATAGATAATACTACTAAAAAAGAAAAGAAAAGTTGTCAGAAACAATAAGCTGATTAGTATGGAGTGTCTAAATTTTCCCAGCATACAAAAAAGAAAATTAATACATAAATTAATAATTTATTAATTTCTTTTTCTAAGTATTTTGAAGTTTTTAAAAATAGGAAACAGAAAATTAATGTTCATGTTCCATATTAACTTCCTGCTGAGCAAAGGTCTCTGTGGTCAAGAGACCTTTTTATTATATTGTAGGGGAAAGAAAGGCAAAGGTTTAGGAAAAAAAGAAATTTTTCAGCACTTGGAAAATTATCTTCACTGTATTTTGTATTAGGCATTAGGCAGAATTTTTGTTTCCTTTCATATTTTACACCTTTCTTGTGAAAGATGGAAAATGAATTTAGCACTATATTGGGGGATGCGTTTGGGTATTATGTAAATATCTAAAGGATAAATAAAATTCGAGTTAAACTTACAACTCTGTGCATTGGGCTTCAGTTCAGGTAATAACATGACAAGGGAGAGAAGAAGAGAGCAAGGGAGAAGAGTCATGGAAATAAAGTAGAAACTTAGGAAGGAATGAAGTTACAAAAGAAAAAGAGAGGAAGAGAGCAGAGAGGAAGAAAACAAGACAAAAGGAAGAGCAGACAGGTGCGATAACAAGTTCTTTTATAAACTGCAGCAAAATCAAGAATGATTTTGTGGGAGGGCGAGCTCAAAAGGTAGTTACACAATGATGGTCAAACCACCCATAATAAAACTGCCTGAAAAGGTTTTGCTCTCCTAGGTTGAAAACTGTAGCCTGTTTAGGAAAGGAGGATGTGATGAAAGTATAAATGAAAATTTCATAAGCAGATGGGGATTTATGGGTCCAAATACATGACTAAGTTTTATGATGCACATAATTATGCAACAGAAATAATGACTTACGTAAAAAAAATAATTTGTTGGACCAGGAGTAATGGCTCATGCCTGTAACCCTAGCACTTTGGGAGGCCAAGGCAGGAGGACAGCTTGAAGCCAGGGCTTTGGTACTAGCCTGGGCAACAAAGCGAGATCCTGTTTCTACAAAATAATAATAATAATAATTTAAAAAATTAGCTGGATATGGTGGCACACACTTGTAGTCCCAGCTACTCAGAAGGCTGAGATGGATGCATCACTTGAGCCCAGGAGATCGAGGCTACAATGAGGTATGATGGTGTCACTGCACTCCAGCCTGAGCAACAGAGACCCCATCTCTTAGAAAAGGGAAAGGAGAAAAGAAAAAGCATCGTACAATACAAGCATTTGCCATTTCCTTAAATACTATATTCTAGGTAAACTGAGGCCCACACTTGTGTTGTTATGTAACACTTTGAAGACAATCTCAGTAATAAATTCTAAGAATGCATTGATACCTAAAATTAATTACTAAGACCCTTCCAAATGTATTAGGCTTTTGTTTATGAGGTTATTAAATCTCATTTTTAAAATCAGAAAGTTTGAAACTTACAACTATAATTTCTGGTGATTTAAGAATTCACCCAATTTCTGGTGATCAAGATTCACTCAAGATTCAAGAATCTAAATATCAAAAATTCACCACATCCTTTACAATATCTCACTATGACCTCATCCTTGATTCATCCTTTCCTATTTCCAGTCTTTCTAAAATCATCGCTGTAACTCCAATGTCTTTCACATTTCAAATTCCTCTGAGTGTTTGATGCTGTATCTACAATAATGCTGAACAGCATATATGTTTAGTTCTTTGTTTCAAATCCTACTAAGAAACAGAACATATACAAATTTTCTTGTATTACCTCCCCTTTGCCACCTTTCAAAAATGACTTCTTCAACTCCTATAGAGAGAAAATAAAAAACAAATAAACAGAACACAGGGCTTCTTCCTTTATGGTCTTCTAATATGTAACATACCTCTGTGTTGAAAACACTAGGTGTTTTTCAGTGAAACACAGATAACAAGCTCAGTACCGGGATTTCTGTGCATTAGCGCATTTTATTCTTATGAGAAGGAAAGTTTTCACGGTTGCCATTTTTTAGGGAGGCAGTAATCTGCCAAGTGCTACACAGCACAGTGTTGGAGGTGGAATAGAATTCAGGTCTGGCCAGTTCCAAAGCCTACATCCTTGCGCATCCTGCCTTCTCCTTATCTTTCTAAGACGTCCTAGATTCCTTTCCACATTCTGCCCACAGGCTTCTGAGAATAAGGTCCTCTAGGGAAGGTACCAGGTTATACTAACCTGTGCTTTGATACACTGACTGTCACAGTAAGTTCACAAAATAACCTGGGAAAGAATAAAACGAGTCAAAGTTTCAAGTTTATGATCAAGTTCTTCTTGAGCATTACAGAAAGTACTTGTTTCTCTCCTCGTTAGGTTTCTAATTGCCCAAACCAGGTCTGTATGCTCTGAGAATTGGGCGCAAGAGGAAAGCAAGTTAGAGGATGAGAAACCTGGTCATCTAAGGGTCTTTGGGCTTGCTGGCTTTACACCTATGGTCTTCAATTTGTTGTTTTGTCATTTCCACAAACAGGATGTTCACCCTGACTTTCTGCAAAGGAATCTCACCTATTGATCAAACCACAGAACGGCGCAGGCTGTAAAATTATGGGAACTTATCTTTGACAGTTTCTGTTCTAAAATGTATAAGCAAATCTGGCTTGGTGGAGCCAGAGGCCATAGAAAAGAAAAGGAAGGAGCATTCCAGATATGGAGGCCCGGATGAGGAAAGGATCGCTCTTGATATCTAAATGTTATGTGACATTTTCAAGTTTGTAGTCCATTGATTGCAATGTTCTTGCATTGCTCCCACCAGGTGTTTTTCCACGAAGTGCTAAATTTTTCCTGGCTGATTCCAAGAGGAAACCTTCAGGTAGGTTTAATACAGAAGATTAAGACTGCATTAAGACTAAGTCTGAAATGTTCTGCTACCAATTAGCCCTCTAGTATTTCTGTAAGCCTTGAATTTTTGATGCGATCAATGACACCAGTGGAGCCATCTTCTGTGGAGTGGTTATTAAAGATACAAAAATCAATACAAAGATGATACTTGGAAATCCATATCACAAGATAATGAATCACCATGAGAGCAGACGAAGAAGAATGTCAGCAAACCAAACAGAAGGTTTGTACATAACAAAGTATTTCATGCCAATAGAATTTAAGTTCAATTTTGCATGAGACAGAAATCTTCATGCTACACTTATGATATATTTGCATGACAAGGTTTAATAAGATTAAGTCACAGGCCTAATCAGACAAATACTTCTAGTGTATTCAAAAAGGAAAAAGAAAAAGAAAAAGAAAAAAAAAAAAGGAGTGAAGATTGAGATGTTCAAGACTGAGCCAATAATGCCGTGGTTTAACTTTAACTAATGACAAAATAGCATCAAAACTTTCTCTGTCAGTAATCCTCATTCAATTTCTTTTAAACGAAACATTATTTGCCGGCACCTTAAGTCCATAAGTAGTGATTGTTATTGGAGCTGTGTATTGGAGCTTCACAGAATAGTCCAAATTTAATTTGAACTGAGGATTGATTTCGTTTCCTTCAAAGGAAGATTTTTTTTTTTTCCTTCCAAAATTGAGCTGGTGCATGACTTTGCAAGCTCATTTTGGTTTTCTCCTTGACACAATTGTAAGTGACATAACATTTATGTGTTTTGTCCTTAAGGGACATCACAACATTGCTAATGATGCCACAAATGACTGGGAGCTGCTTTTTGGCTTTAGAGATATGGATTCCCTAAGACGTTTTATCATTTGCTGCCAGGAAAAGCAAAAATCAGCAAGCCTACTGTAGTCATAGTCACCAGTCCCCTAAACCATTGTATATTTAATACAGACAGAGTTTTATGCTTGAGATTTCCCAGTTTACAACTATGTAAATAAAGTTTTATAGACAGAGATTAAGAGAGGGTGTGTTTTTGTGTATGTTGGGTGTGCAAAAGCCATAAATGTTTCTCTTTTCTTCTGTCTCTAGGCACATATGTGAGTCTCCCCACCACTGGAACGCTTAAGTGGCTGCTGTTATGGAAGGTCAGGCTCATAATCACTGCATATTAAGTCCTTAACAGCAATGTCTGGCTCTCCATTAATCTGTAAACTTACTGATTTATCGAGAGATGTCTTTGTTTTTCTTCACGGTTTTTCATCTACTTCTCACCCTGGTGCCAATGCAATTTCCAGAAAATGAAACAATGATTAGTTTACGCTATTGCATATTAAGTTTGGTTTTCTCTGTATTTACATTGCATGTTTCAAAGGTTAACTTAATCAGCTGTGAGTTGTTATGCAGTTAGTCAGAGTGGAATTCCCACAGATTTTTTTCTGCAATGTATCACATAACAATAAGAGAGCTAGACACACCTTGTGCAGTTTTAACAGGTCTTTGCAGTTTTACTTAATTTGTTTCCCTTCCCTTTTACCCCTGAGGCTCCCAAAGCAAATGAACCATTCAGGAACATAAAACAAGGGGAATTAGTTTAGACTTCAATAAAACACAGACCTCTTGCTGGCAATATCTGCCTTGATGTAGAATGTCTGCATTTTAAAATATTGCTTTGGCTTGATTGTCCTGACACTTCATGATTGTCCTCTTGAATTTCCATTGCCTGGGGAACTTCAATACTCTCACCCTGTTCAGGTCTCATGCTCCTTCTCAATGGTGCTCATACTTTAGCTTCCATATCTTCATCTGCAAAATCTACTCAACTAATGCATGAATATACTTAGCAGTTGTCCAATAGTTCCAGAATTAGGATTTAACTTGGATAGTCTCTGATATCTCTTTTAGGTAGGGTGAAAAATATATAAGGTGCAGGAAGTGTTATTCTCACAGGCAGGCGATTCAAAAGTGGTATTTAAAGAAACGTATTTTTGTAGAATGAAAGATTTTTACCTCTTATTGAAGGTACGAAAGTTTTTAGCCCTTACAAGTCAGTAGTCCTGCTTGCTTGGGGATGGGTTTTCATATGTTGAATCACATTATTTATTCATTTACGAACAGCTAATGATGACAAGCCATGTGCTGGATGCTGAGGATATACTTTGTATCAGGGCAGTTGAGAGAAAGGTGTTCAGTAGAATCGTGTAAAGCTGTTTCTCCCTTGAGAGTCACATTTTAATTGCTTTTGTGGGGAAAAATTGGTGTCTTTAAAAGTTTGGTTAGGAAACAAATCCAGACCAGATCAATGTCTAAACCTGGGCAGAATAATCAAACATTATTTTTAATAGGTGGAAGAAATGAGATGCATAGTAATTATTTAAGAGTAAAGTCTTTCCTAATGAGCTAAATGATAAAAACTTGAATCCCGTAATTGGACAGGTAAGTCGTAAGGAGAAAGTTAGGTTTTCACACAATGTATGTTCACTGGATAAAAACTGACAAAGTCTTGTTGAAATAAGCTAGGGTGGAAGTGGGGAGGGATGGGCTAGATCCCTTTAAAGGGAAAGCTGAACAAGAAAACAATCTTCCATACACTAACATGAACCCATGGAGAGAAGAGAGAACCCACAGAAGGTGTATACGACATTATATGAATACAAAATAATTTTTTAGATTTATAATTTAATTTAGAAATCTGAAAGACAGGTGTATTATTTTATAATGTCCTGTCTTTATAATGTAATATTCATATATTTTTCTAACTTCTATGAGATAAAATAGGGTGGTTTTAATTAACAAAAAATTAACACGTGATGGAAGCAAAGAGAAGAATTATTCAAGAGTTGCGCATAAGACTGTATAGGATTTATATTTGTAAACAAGCCCAGAAATATAAATACTTCTAGGCTTCTATGAGTCAATGCTTGACCAGTCCTCTTAATGGCAAAATCTCCTACTGGTTACTTGGCTCTCATGAATCTAAGGAACTGGGTGAAACCAAATATTAGATGGTCCAATTTTAGAGATAAGAAAGCAGAATAAAAATGTATTAAGGCAGAGAGAGTTTAAGTTTAAACATAACCACATGTGGTGAAAAAAGAAAAGGGCTAGAAAGAAATTTAAAAAAATGTTAGCAATGCTCTTCTCTGGCATAAACAATGGCTTTCATTTTCTTCTTCGTATGTTTTGATATTTATAAATTTTCTACAATAGCATTTCTACTATAACCAGACAAAAAGAGATCAATGAAAAGTGCAATCTAACTGTTGAAATTACTGATATATACAAAATGAATACATTTCACCGTTGGTAATGCCTTTGACTCTCGAGGAAAGATGATTTCCATAGGACTGTAGTATTTTATATCTAATTAATTGGGAAGACTTTGAGCAAAACCAGAACTTCAGATCCTAGAAGCTGAGGACAATAAAGATTTGAGGAACAAGAAAAAAGGTATGATCAATGGAAGATCTTCCAGACAGTGAGGGCTATCTGTTAGCGAGTGTGTAAGAACATGATGTGAAAACAAAGTGAATCTTATATGAAAGTGAATAATAAATGAGAAGAGATTAAGAAGTAAACTGGCCTTAAATTTGAAAGTAAAGAGCCATGAACAGGATTCTGTATTGTGAATGTCAAAATTAAGAAGCTCCATTGAGAAATAAGTTTATGGAATGAACAAAATCAACCTAACTTACAGTCAGATTGATTTTTACTTTGGGGGAGCTCTAAGTCATAAGCATTGGGTCTGTTTTATTAACACTATAGCTTTCCCTTTACTTCCCAGAAAAAACACATATAATGCTTTTACTTTTCATAATTCACTTGCTTGCTCAAATATTCATTGATTTTTCTGAATCTGTAGCCCATCTGCTTACAAAATATTCACTGACTTCATGGGACTAAATAATAAGTATTGGTTGATGTTAATGTACATACATGCAATAAAATAGTCAACTCAGTCATCTTCCTGGTATCTAAGCATATAACAAAAGCATCACTAGACAGTGAGACAGCACTGTAAGAAAGATAGTGCACATAATGGGAAGAGCACAGCCTTTGGCCTCAGAGAGATGTGGGTTCAAATCCTGGCTCTGCCACTTGCTACTTGTTAATTTCATCAAAGTAAATTTCTCTGCCTATTTCTTTATCTTTAGACTGGGGTCAATACTTTCTTCTAATATGAATTTTGTGAGAATTAAATGACATATAATAAATTAAAGCATATAATAGAATGGCAGGTACACAATAAACTCTCAGTACCTAATGGTAGTATGATTATTGTCATTGGCATACTCATCGGTTTTCAACACAATGCAAATTAACATTTCAAAACCAATATCAAATTTTGGTTTTCCTTCTGTGAGTCAAATTTTGGATTATTAATAAGAGAATGATCTCATTTCTTTCTCAGATGGCAAATGGTTTATTCTTAGACCTAGGTATGGACTCATCTATACTCTCCAGTCTCTCTCTATTAAAGTCACCGGTACTAGCTTTCTCAACTGGTTCACTTTGAGCCTGGTTAGAAACCAAAAGAAAGCAACTTGATGGATTAACAGGGAGAGCTGGGGAAACTGAGTCATCGGAGGTGGAGTGCTCATGCTTGATAAGCCTCAGAGACTCTGGTTTTCTATTCAGAGAAATGGGATTACTCATACAGCTTTGCACACAAGACCAACATTTGGGTCTTAAAAGCCATAACTGAGCCAAACACAGAGTCTCATGCCTGTAATCACAACACTTTGGGAGGCTGAAATGGGAGGATGGCTTCAGCCCAGGAGTTCGAGACCAGCCTGGGCAACATGGTGAAACCTTGTCTCTACAAAAAATACAAAAATGGTGGTACATGCCTGTAGTCCCAGCTACTCGGGAGGCTAAGGTGGAAGGATCACTTGACCCTGGAAGGTCAAGGCTGCAGTGACCTGTGATTGCATCACCTCACTCCAGCCTGGGTGACAGAGTGAGACCCTGTCTCAATAATAAATAAATAAAGTAAAACAAATAAAGGCCATAATTCAACTGTTGTAATTGTAGTTCTCTCTGAAGTGAATGAATTTTTTCCACTCATCCTGGAATTCTCACTCTTGCTATATAAGAAGAAAGCTTCCGACTCTGGCTACACTGGGGATTTTGGTGGGATGCCTATTGGCACTTTCACTGAATGTGCAAGAGTGAAAGACTTCCTAGGATTCACCTGCCTTCATAGTGAATTACCCAGCCCCTTGCGTTATCCCTTTGTCTTACTTTTAGCGATCAAACAGCATATTACACAGACCCTGGATAACATAAATCCATAGTATCACTGTTTATTTAGCCCCCCAAAGCACTATGTATCCAAAGTATTCATTATTAAAACCACATCTTTGATGCCACTTGTTCCATCAGAATTCCTATAAAATTCATATTTTTTTATACTGAAATGAACATATATGTACACTTTTTCTGGTGCTAATATTTAGTTTTATATATGTTAATTTTACTTCTATAAATAAACTGCAAAGTATAGGGGTCACACTTTATCTTCTTTTCATATTTCTTTGTTGTGGGAAAGTTTTGGGTGTAATACAGACCCTCCCCCAGTGAAATGAGTTAAATGATAAGAAAAAAAGTCTCCAAATATCTAGTGGGTAAGAATAAAGGTTAAACTTAGCTGAGACTTTTTTTGTGACTTAAAAACTTTTGTGGAATATGAGGAGGGTCCAATTTAAACTAACCCTTTCATTGTTTTTGTTTGTTTGTTTTTGTTTTTTTTTAATAGAGACAGAGTTTTGTCATGTTGCCCAGGCATGTCTCTAACTCCTGGGGTCAAGTGACCCTCCTGCTTTGATATCCCAAAGTGCTAGGTTATAGTGATGAGCCACCACACCTGGTCACGATTCTTAAAATGATGAGATCAGGGGGTGTAGAGGCTGTATTATTTCATTTTCACATTGCTATAAAGAAATATCTGAGACAGGGTAATTTATAAAGAAAAGAGGTTTGGCCGGGGATGGTGGCTCATGCCTGTAATCCCAGCACTTTGGGAGGCTGAAGTAGATGGATCACCTGAGGTCAGGAGTTCGAGATCAGCCTGTTCAAAATGGTGAAACCCTGTCTCTGCTAAAAATACAAAAATTAGCTGGATGTGGTGGCGAATACCTGTAATCCCAGCTACTCTGGAGGCTGAGACAGGAGAATCACTTGAACCCTGGAGGCAGAGGTTGCAGTATGCAGAGATTAAGCCACTGTACTCCAGCCTGGGCCACAGAGCGAGACTCTGTCTCAAACAAAAAAAAAAAAAAAAAAAAAAAAAAGGTTTAATTAGCTCATGGTTCTGCAGGCTGTACAGGAATCATGGCAGGATCTTCTTCTGGGGAGGCCTCAGGAGACTTACAATCATGGTGGAAGGTGACGGGAAAGCACATCACCTTACATGGCCAGAGCAGGAGGAAGAGAGAGACAGGAGAGGTGCCACGGACTTTTAAACAACCAGATCTCTTGCGAATGGTATCAGGGGAACAGCACCAAAGAGAGGGTGCTACCCCCATGATCAGATCACCTCCCACCAGGCCCCGCCTCCAACATTGGGGATTACAATTGAACATGAGATTTGGGTGGGGACACAGATAGAAACCGTATGAGAGGCATAGGCATACATGTAAGGAAAGACAAATAGCAGAACGTTAATTTGTGCATGTTAAAAACTGCTAACCATTTTTGTGGCTTGGAAGTTTTTATTTCTAAAAATCAGCCTTTTTCTTTGAGGTCCCTTCATCCATTTCTTCAAGTTGTATATCAAAAATTTCAGTCAGAGAGATGCTAATTACTCAAGATGACTCAGGAAGTTCACATGCAGATTTGGGACTAGAGCCCAAAAATACAATCCCCGCCATGGATTTTAAACAGTGACAGTTTCCTGAAATGCTGGTTATAGGTAGTAGACATTACCCATTTATGCTTCTTACACTATCATAGCAAATAAAGTTTATTTATATCACAAAGATGCCAGAGAAATTATGCTGAAATATTTTAACATAAAACAATTCTGAATTTCTGAAGTAGTACCCCGAAGCACTCTCTTAATATCTAATATTATCCCTTCCACAGTAACTGTTACTTGCCTTGCTCTCAATATATTATACACTTTTAAGATCTACTATATTTACTGAATTATATTTTTAAAACAGGGAAAAGAAAAAAAATTCACATAGGAATCATCATAGGGAATGGTATCTATTATAATGACTTTTTTCTTTCAATAAATAACCGATTATTAATATATGCTCTTCACGATATCACTTCTACTTTGCCAATGTTTGCCCCTTTAAATGATTTTAACAGTAAAATTTACTGTTGACTAATATAAAAATTATAATAGTATGGTTAATTGTAAAAAGATCTAACTTCAGTTTAGGTCTTATATCTCATTCTCATTAATAGTTTTTTAAGTAGCTCAGCAGATAACTCATTTAAACTTTAACATGCCATTTTCCACGTTTTAGTTATTAAAAGAAAATATAGCTATAATAAATTATAGCATTTGTAATAAATACCTAAATTACATATAATAAATGATATCTCTACTTATGTCAGAATATCAATTTCACGTATTTTCTTTTCTTTTCTTTTTTTTTTTTTTTGAGACGGAGTCTCGCTCTGTAGCCCGGGCTGGAATGCAGTGGCCGGATCTCAACTCACTGCAAGCTCCGCCTCCCGGGTTTACGCCATTCTCCTGCCTCAGCCTCCCTAGTAACTGGGACTACAGGTGCCCGCCACATCGCCCGGCTGGTTTTTTTGTATTTTTTTTTAGTAGAGACGGGGTTTCACCGTGTTAGCCAGGATGGTCTCGATCTCCTGACCTCGTGATCCGCCCGTCTCGGCCTCCCAAAGTGCTGGGATTACAGGCTTGAGCCACCGCGCCCGGCCAATTTCACATATTTTCATCTTTAATATTACCTTTGGAAATAGAAGAGTGATATCTCACTATGTAAATGTAGATAGGATAGTGACTGATTACATTTTGAAGATGAGAAAACTAGGTCAGAGAATAGTTAATGACCAATTTTGGATTGAACCCAGGTGTTCCAGGGCTGTATAAGCCATCCCTGGGTGTTATTTTCTTTTCTCTAATTTGTTACCTTACTTCTGAAGGAAAACTAGGGGATGGTAGAATTGAGAAATATGTTTGTGCTAGTGGAGGAGAGGGAAATCCCATGATTTAACACCATGGTAATGTTTCTTAGAAGAGAAGGATGAACGTGAGTGGCAACATGGACTATTGGCAAATCTACTGGGCAGATGAAGTCATTAGCCCTATACAGGCTCATTAAGTGCTAATGGTGATCATAATCATCCGTTTGTGATTTGGAAGAACTGTGCCTGCATCTCCCTGAAAGGCTTTTTGTTTTGTAGGTTCCTTTTTATTCTGCTTCCTGAAACTCTATGCCAATTGATGTTTGCATGTTTCTGAAATGGTGACAAGCCTTGTAATTGATTCTCCAACTACGTTGTGCTGTGCGCCGAGCTGGCAGGCACCCCACTTTCAGGTCACTTTACACGTCACACCACCTAGAGCGAGCCAAGAACCCATTCAAAGGGCAATGGGATGCCAATTATTTTCTTTCCTGGCATTTACGTGAAAATATAGGAGAGAGGCTGCTAAAATGGAATGGAGAGTTTGGTGCCCTTAATAATTCCTATAGCCTCCAAGTTGGTGGACTATGGAAGAATTCAGAACCTGAAGCAAATAAGGTGAGGAGGTTGAAAATAGAGATTTAGTCAAACAATCCGTAAAGTGAGGAGATCAGAAAATAGAGCTTTGTGAAGTCAGCAAATTTAGTGCTTACTAGGTGCCAGGCAATATTTTCAGCATTTTACATCTACTAATTTGTTTATGCTATGCCACAACTCTTGAAAGTAGGTATGACAATTTATTCCATTTTGCAAATAAGAAATGTGGAGCCAACAGTCACATAGCTGGTAAATGACAGAATCACACTTTGAATTTAGGTTGGCTCTGAAAGTTAGGCTTTTAATCATTTTGCTATAGGTGGAATTAAAGATTCTGTATGAGTCCACTTTAATATAGAATTCGTAGCTTCTAGGAATTTATAATTACTTAGTAATAACCGGGAAAGCAAATGATGACCATGATTCTGAGAAATAGAAATGTGAGGCCATCCTCTCTAAATCCCTTCATCCCACACTTCCTCATCTCACACCACCACAGGATATTTTGTACCTTATCCTACTTCTACAAAGGAATGCATCCTAATAATTTCTGGCCTCATTTATGAAAATAGAAACTTTAATTGATCTCTACTTGCCTATGTAATTTGTGATGTCCAAGAATACTCCAAGGCAGAAAACTGCCTAAGATCACTAGCATAATTTTGTAAGAAATCTAGATATGTAGACAGCCAGTCTTAAGCAACATACAACGAATAACCCGACTCATGGAGAGAGGTAACCCATTCATGTAGTTTCTTCTTCTCTCATCTCCACCCAGGATCATGATTTTATCTTCCACGTTTAATAAAAGATCATCCAATATCAGAACTTAGAAAACCGCCAATAGATAAAGCAAATACATTTAGGCAGTGCTTGAATTCATAACATAATTGAAGTTATTATGTCTTATTTTGAAATTAATCATTTACCTTATGAGTCTACGTAGGCTCCATACTCTTCAGAACCATTTGTGAAGTTTAGAGTAAGTGGTCTGTAACCTAGAAGGGAGACAAACAAATCCACAGTTCAAATTCAGCATGAAAAGATTATCAATGAAATTGAAAATGCATTAGCATGTGCATTTTTTAAATGTTAGATTCAAATGACGAAGGCATTTACCAATTTGCAGATACAGAGAGAATAGAATTTAGGTGAGATGGATATTAGCGCTTGTGTCTCTGTGTTTTAAGTATCAGCTCAGACAAAAAAGCAAAAAGATCTAAAATGATTCCTGGAACTGAACAACGTGACTGAACCCAGAGTGGGGAGCAGGCTGCCACCCACTTGGGGAGACGGGCTAATAAAAAGATCAATTACACTCTTATCTTGTTAGCCATTAGACAGCCCATTGATGCCACCTGCTTACTTTAAATGTAAACGTGCAGGCCAACCATTGGAAAGCTGCCACCATTCTTCGGAACCCTGTTTCTTTCTGGTTTAGTGATAGGAGTGAAAAGGCCAAACTCTGACCCTTAGGAACTGAGCATCTGTTCCTCCAGCAAACGCAGATGTGGGGGCAAATCAGAACGCAAATCTTTACAGGCAGAATAAATGAATAGACCAAAATATGAGTAGTTTATAGAGTTAATATCAACACAAACTGAAAAAACATTTTACATGTAAAAACATAAAATGACTCAGGGGATTTACTCTCCTGTTAGGTAATTACATCCCTTAGATCTGCAGTGGCCATATATTAAATATACTTTGTGTTTGTTTGCTTTACTGGTCTTTGTGAACCACTGACTCTTTTTCAGTAGTCAATTGTTCTTTCCCAAAGTATAAGGAAAGGTTTACCTGTCTCGCATTAGTATCAGTTGCCAGTGATTAAAAGGTTCAAAGGTTAATGTTACATATTTCCTAAGGCAAAGTAAATACCTGCTCACCATTGGTAAAAAGGGATTATTATACATTGGCAACCACTATTGTCTACTTCTCTCGGCTTCTACAAACTCCAGCTACAAGTGGGTCTCCGGGCCTTTTCTTGTTCTCTGACACTGCCTACCTGGGCATCAGATAGACGCCTGATAAGAGCACTCCAGATCATCCCACCTTTGTAGCAGATAAATACCTATTTTTTCTTTTAACAAAATGAGTATATTAATTTATTTCATTTATTTTTATGGTATACATATTTATTATTTATTGATTATTACTATCAAGCAATATTTGGCTAACAAGGAGTATCTTTCTACCTGCTTTGAGCATTCCTATTCTAGTAAAAAATATTTTGCAAGCAATAAAATACTAATTTAGGGTAGGAATGGTGAGATGCAGCAATCAGTTACAATTTCTCAAAGCAGTGAGATGGTGAAGCCAACTTGTGGCATGTTGTCTCTTTACTACTCTCCTGCTCATTTTACATTCCAAAAGTCAAAATATTATATGTAGGTTCTGAATGCTTAAAATGCATTCCTAACTAAGTAGTGTGTAGGTGGCTGGATTTCTATTAGTGGGTCTCAAACCAGCAATAGAAAATCAGGCACTGTCTCTGACCTAAAATAGGAATAAGGTTAATCAAGATATGACTACCTGTTGAAAATGTCATTCAGTAACTTTTTTTGGTTGTTTGTTTGTTCTGAGATGGAGTTTCACTCTTGTCGCCCAGGCTGGATTGTAATGGCGTGATCTTGGCTCACTGCAACTTCCACCTCCTGGGTTCAAGTGATTCTCCTGCCTCAGCCTCCTGAGTAGCTGGGATTACAGGTGCCTGCCACCATGACTTGCTAATTTTTTGTAGTTTTAGTAGAAATGGGGTTTCACCATGTTGACCAGGCTGCTCTTGAACTCTTGACCACAGGTGATCCACCCACCTTGTCCTCCCAAAGTGCTGGGATTACAGAAGTAAGCCACCATGCCCGACCACCATTCAGTAAACCTTTAAACAGCAGAATTCCCAGATAGGCTAACCGTTTATACATTTTAGGGTATAGATTAATTATTAGTTGTTTCTTGAATTCAAAGAGTTTGTAAAGTATATGCATTTCCTACACTTGGTTACATGTTTAAATTACTACTGAGAGAGCAAGAGAGTAGGTTTTTGGAGACCAGTAATTTTTAGTTTGTCAGCATACTGTAAGTTTGACATGAATTGAAACAGGGTAAAAACTACCTTGTGAATGCAAGGAATAGCCTTTGCTATCTATCAGATTTGTGAGTGAGGCTGTGAAACCCGGTCTTAAAATGGTAGATGGGAAATTGACCTATTTTCTTCTACAACGTGACCTTCCTGTGCTACTCTTCTGAGGGCTCATGGATAGGTCCTTGTTCTTGGCAAATCAGCATCAAAATGACAGTCCTTGGATGCAGTCCAAAGCAAATCTGACTAATACTGAATTTTGCTCCTGAGTACCATGTTTTATTGTGAGGGTCCAACATAACTGTAAAGGTTCTACGACAGTAACAAATGAAAATTTCCTAGATAGACTCTTTCAGGTTTCACACCACTCTTGGTTAATTAAGTACATTTATAGCTGGGGATAAAATCTTAGGCTATGGTTGAAATTGCTCAAAAAATAAAGTAGCCTTTCAGTTGTTTTCTTGCCAATTTCTTTATTTCACGATTAGGTAATAGATGTAATATTAACATTTCAAATAAATGATGATCATTTTATTGTGTAATTTTGTGAAAGAGGGATATTTTCATTTGTAATAAAAAAGCTCATCTTTGTAGGAGGAATTAACACTGGCTATCTAACTGTGTCCGTTTTAAGGAGACAAAGGTAATTGAGTAATGGTTGATTTTTGAAGTGGTGGTTATAGCTTTTGAACTGATAGCCAGACTTCTTTTAAAAAGGGCTTTATATTTGAAAATGAAACATTCGAAGAATTTTTAATATTTTCTAAAGAGCTTAGATACATTTGTAAGGTTCAATGAATAGCATAATGAATAATTCCTCAACTTTTGGAAGTTGAGGAGGGAGGATTGCTTGAGCCCAGGAGTCAGAGACTAGCCTGGGGAACATAGTGAGACTCTGTCTCTATAAAAAATGTAAAAATTAACCAGGCATGGTAGTGTGCATCTATAGTCTCAGCTACTCGAGGCTGAGGTGAGAAGATCACTTGAGCCTAGGAGGTCCTGCAGTGAGCTATGATCGCACCACCACACACCAGCCTGGGCAACACAGTGAGACCCTGTCTCAAAAAAATTGAATATTCTAGTCTGGGAGTGGTGGCTCATGCCTGTAATTCCAGCACTTTGGGAGGCTAAGGCGGGTGGATCATGAGGTCAGGAGTTTGAGACCAGCCTGGCCAACAGAGTGAAACCCTGAATCTACTAAAAATACAAAAAATTACCTGGGCATGGTGGCACACGCCTGTAATCCCAGCTACTCGGGAGGCTGAGGACTGAGGCAGGAGAATCACTTGAACCTGGGAGGTGGAGGTTGCAGTGAGCCAAGACTGCGACATTATACTCCAGCCTGGGTGACAATGTGAGACTCTGTCTCAAAAAACAAACAAACAAAAAAACCCCCAAACAAACAAACAAACAAAAATTGAATATTCAGTGTGGGCTAGAACTTTCATAGAAAGTTCTCTTTGTATGAAACTTTCATAGAAAGTTTGTACTCTTAATTGAGGACTTGTATTCTGGGATAGGGATATTAGACATTAGGTAATCGATTAGGAACACTGATGATGTTTGAGCAGGGAGTAAATTAACCAGAAATCCAATTTAGGTAGATGAAGTGTATGCACTATAGATCAAAACAAGGGCTGAAAATGGATTTATTCAATAATTAACCTAGCAAATAATTTTATCAATATTTAAAATTTAATGGTACTATTTTCAGTAGCAATAAGCCATATTAATAATATGCCATGTTCATACTATAATAATATTTAATAATAGTACTAAATTTACTAGTAACTAGTACTAAGTAGTACTATTAGGTGCTGAGGCTACAGAGGTGAACTAGTTGGTAAAAGTCTCTGATGTCATGGAGGGAAGACACAAAACATCACACAAAACAGGGATTGAGAGAGAGGGGAGAGAAAAACATGTGTTATGAATGTCTAACTCTAGAAGAATGCTTCTTGTTATGTTTAAGCTTAGTCTAAAGCTGTGAGGAAGATAGTAGGCTGTTGTTACAGTCCAGACAAGAAAAAGATTAATGAGAACCTAGGCTAGGCAGTAGCAGTGGGAATTAGAAGGAAGAAAAAGATGCAAGAGGTATTTCAGAGGCAATCAATAGGAATTGGCAATTGCTGAGATGTGCAGTAAGGGAGAAGGAAGAGACATAGATAAATTAGAAACTTGAAGCCTCACAAAAGAAATTGGGTTGCTATTAACAGAAATATGGATGTCAAAAGAAAGAACTAGTTTGACGGGTAATGAATTTGGGTGTGGTGCGTTGTGTTTGATGTGTCAAGAAGTCTCTTGGAGATGGCAGCACGTAGCTGGAACTGTAGGATTATAAATTAGGGGAGAAACTAGAGCTAGAAATTTTGGCATCCTTCCAATGGATGGGGGAGTTAGAATCTGCGCGATTGTCTAAATTCACCAAATGTAAGGAAGCCTGAGAGTCTCCATAAAGGTGGGAATTCTGAGAACTGGCATAATTAGGAGAAAGCTCAACCAGAATCAAGGTGGGTAGGAATAATGTCCAACAGTTAAGTACTGATTCCTACGCAATCATCCTGCACAGAGCACTTCACAGAAGCTAATTTACTTAATTTTTACAACGTCTAGGAAGTAGTGATAGCTACAGGAGGCAGCCAAATGCTTAGGCAGCCAAATGCTTAGGGGTGGGTACCCGGTGAAACCCCGTCTTCAAGCCAAAGACAGTTTAAAGCCTGAAAGCCAAACTACAAGTTAAATCATCAGACTGTGTTAAGAGCTTGTCTTCATGTTTGGCGTGCTTTCTCCTGGTTGATCCTCACCCTTCACCTATTTTACATATACCTACCCTTTCCTAATTGGTTTTCTACACTGTCATGCCCACCTTTGAGTGGTATCTTCGCTTTAGCCTTTTTTGCATACTGACAAACCAGTCAGCATGCACTCCCCATCCTGTGCCTTTAAAGACCACAGACTCAGTTGGTAGAGGAGGAGACGGCCTGACTTTGGGGAAGAGACAGCCTTTTAGAACCATTTTCATTGCTCAACAAAATTCTCTGCCTTCCCCATCCTTCAGAATTCTCTGCCTTCCCCATCCCCATGTGACCTCATTCTTCTTGGACACTGGACAATAACTCAGGACCCAATGAGTGCAGGTACCAAGAAAGGCTGTCACACCATCAGTGGCAGAGGGCAGCCACCTCACACAATGAGGCAAGGGGCCAACTGAGCTGCTAATACACTGCCATCTGTGAATGGCATAACTAAAGGAGCACTGTAAAACCTCCTCTGGGGCTTCGGAGTTGTGGGCACCCTCACATGGGTACTGCTGCATTCCCCTCAAGGCGACACACCTGACCTGGCCATGGGCCCCGCACAGAGTTTTCTCCTGTGTCGGCACCCGGAGCGGCCAGATTCTGCACTCACTTGTTCACGTGCTCCCTCCTGCAAGGGATTGACCTTGGCCTGCCTAATACAGGGAGCATCCCTGCCGCGAGTCCAGTGAAGGGGCTGAGAAAATCCTGCATCTGTAGGTTTTGTTATTAACTCTACTTCCTAAATTAGGAATAAGAGGGACAGAAAGATTGCTAAGGTCACACAGCCCAGAAGTGGTGGAATCAGGATTCAAACCTACAGTGCTCTGCCTCAGAGTTCCCATACTTACCAACCACGCTGTAATATCTCTTGGGTAGAATGAGTGACTTTGAAAAATGAGAGTTTGCTGTTAATAAGACAGAAACCCTACAGATTAAAGTTAGTGGTTAGGCTTGCAAAGCGGTTTTCCATGGGCACAGAGTTAAACTTGGCAGTGATAACAACACATGAGAAAACATGAGTGAAAAACAGGGTTTTGATATTAAGCAAACGACTATGTGCAATATAATTTTGTTATACTTGGACATGTACAAAAGGTTCTCTGGGAGTTTTATGGGGGGTAAAGGGAGTTTCTATCAGCAAAGTCTACCTTGAGAAAGTGACATTTAAACAGAGACCTAAATAATGGGTAGGAGTTAGCAGGGCAAAGAGGGAAAAGAAGAACACTCCAGATTTGAGGGCCTTTAGGCAGATGGAACTTGGGGATTCAAGGAGTTTAAAGAAATCTGGGGCAATGATAAGGGAAAAAACACCCTAAGGATTTTGGACTTTATCCTAAAAGTAATAGAAATATATTGAAGTGTATTAAGCAGGAAAATGACAAATTATACCTCAGAGAGTTTAAACTGCCCAAGTTCATATAGCTACTAATTGAGCCAAAAGGAAACCCAGGTCGTTCTTGCTACAAAGTCCTTTCTTCACCAAACCATGTTACTGTCCAGGGCTGAGCTGCAAAATGTTTACTGATCAGCTCTCTGAGGAAAAAAAGCACTGATTTGTAGCATTTTCTGATATGGTGGTTTAAATACTATACTTAGTATTATTTACTGATATTCATCATATTAGGTGCTAATATGAAGTCACAGAGTGCAGAATCGGGAAGAGAGAGTCTGTATTGCACTGTTATGTGGTATTTCAAACGTGTTGATATAATAGATAAAAACACCCTCAGCAACACAGAAAATAATACAATGTGCTAGAATAATTAGGAAGTGATGAATGTGTGTATTTGTTACCTTTGTTTTAAATGTAATTATTTAATTCTAAATTTATGTAATGTATTTATTAATAGTGGCTCTCTGGGGGAACAAACAGCTTGCCAAATTCCTGAAAATTTAATAATGGGATCTCCTGAGCAGGTATAAGTTGGAGCCAGAACTCCGTTGTTACCATCTCAAAGAGCCATTTTTGGGGTGTACGTTTTTATCATACTGTTTTGTTTTGGGAGATGGTTCCAGGAATCTTAGATAAAAGCTTGCTCGTGTCTTTCTACACATTTCATTGTGTTGATCATGGGGCATATTCAGTGAGAAGGAATGGATACAGCTTTTTTTTTCTTTTTTTCCCCCCCAAACAGGCTGAGAATAAAGAGAGAGGGGAACTCCTGGGAGGCAACGCTATACAATGGCCTCCGTGGGGACACGGGTGACTAATAGCAGGCATTTGTGTCCGACTCCTCATCTTTGCGTTCAGACAGTCGGGAGTGCAAGTTTCTGATTTCAAATACAAGTTTATAACTTGAATCAAAGCTAAATTTATATTCTCTGTACACATTATCATTCAGTTCTATTATTATCATGCAACCTCCTCTTTAGGAAAACCACTGGACCCTAAAATAAAATGTTCAGAAATATGCAAATGAAAACAGCTTAAGCTCTCAGACTTTGGCAGTGTTACTTGAGTTTTACTGTGGCCTCAGAGGGGACAGTCATAATATTTTTCTGGCTGTCTTGTCTTGATTTATAATTTGAATCTCCATAAATGATAATAGAGAGGGCAATTATCAAAGAAATGGAAAGGGCAATTATCATTGAATTGAAAACACATCACACATCCAACAGGATGAATGACTGAGCTAAAAACAGATTTTGTGGATCTTGCAACTGCTCCAAAAGAACTTAATGGAAGCAACTTCATCTCCCCACCTCCTCCAATTAACCAGATGACTTTGGATCTATTTTTCTTTTTTTTTCCTGGGATGATAACACAAAGCCTGTTAATCTAATCTGCCTGAAGACTGACACTACTTAGGACATGTAAATTTATGAGACTAAACCAGTTGCTGTTTGCCTAGTGTGAAAAAAAGCTTTCCTTTTTTTTGTAAAAACAGTAGAGAAAAATTAGTTCTCTTGTTTGTACATTTGTGATTCCAAGAGACTGCAGACACCCATCTCATCTGTTCTTAACCTTCATGATGAATCTTTTTAAGTGAGGCAGAAACAGTAATTTTGTTCATGAGGTTAAATAATAGACTGGATAGTGAAATTCCCCTAAAAGACTTTTGTCTTGGTTGGATAAATTGAACAAATTACAACCCAAACTGTAGGCATTAGTTATCATTACTACAAATATGAAAGAAAAAGGTAAATGTTGAGAATTCTTGCCGTCTGGATTTACTATTGTAAAGAGTGGAATTATAGACATTCTCTGGAAGGGGTAAGGTGTGGAAAGAAAAAAGGAAAACCCCAAATCACTTTTGTCAGCACTTCTGTATAGGAAAAATAGCTGTGGCATGAATGCCAATACCGTATCTGCTAAAGAGATGAAGCCCTATATAATTGGATCCAATCAGGTCCTGATAGGGGACAACAAGAGTTTCTCCTTTTCATATAAGTGAGGTTCACTGAGCAGACCAGTCCCTGGCATACTGATCTTCTTAAAATGGATCATGGATCATAAAGGAACTAGAAGTGGAAGGATGGAAAGGCTCAGATACATTTATTGTATATTGATTTCATCTGGGCCTCTGCTTTCCCCATATTGGTTCTTAATGCAGGCTATCACCTTCCATTGATTAATACATAACCAGACTAGGCTTGTTTACTTGGGAACAAAGAGCCATAAAGTAATCCCAGCACTCATGGCTATATGCTTAGTCACAGAGCCCAGACGTCATGGTAATGGACAAAAAAGCGAGGAAAACAATAGTTCAAATAAAAGAAGGAAAGAAAACTAATATTTATTAACTATCTTTTGTCAGATATGTTAAATAGATGTAATTTGAGTGTTGCTACCTATCTGGTATCAAACCTGTTAGTGAGTTATATTTGTAAGTTCCCTGTAGAACAAATTTTGCCATGCTGTACTGTGATGTCTTCGGCAAGTGTATTCTCCTTCACGTTGGAGGACTGAGCTGTGCCTGTCCTGTGCTTCTTTGGTGTTTTGCTGATTGGAGAATTGAATATATGTTGTACTGTCTACCTGCCAGTAATATGCAACTTTAGTGCTGAATACTTTCCTTTTGAAGATGTATGATTCTTTTATATTTTTTTGAGATGGAGTTTCACTCTTATTGCCCAGGTTGGAGTGCAATGGCGTGATCTTGGCTCACTGCAACCTCTGCCTCTGGGATTCAAGGGATTCTCCTGCCTCAGCCTCCTGAGTAGCTGGGATTACAGGCATCTACCACCATGCCCGGCTAATTTTGTATTTTTTAGTAGAGATGGGGTTTCTCCATGTTGGTCAGGCTGGTCTCGAACTCCCAACCACAGGTGATCCACCTGCTTCAAACTCCCAAAGTGCTGGGATTATAGGCATGAGCCACCACGCCCTGTCTGAAGATGTATGATTTTTTATTCATCATCCTTTTTTCTAGCTTCCATCTTTCCCAGGTTCCAGAGAAATGTTTCAGTGTAAGAAATATTATTCAACAGTTTTTGCAAAGCAAGGAAACAGACAAAATTTCTGTTCAATGTATCCACTATTAATTTATATAAATATGTGTGTCAACCTATAAATTAACCAACTTGAATTAAATATATCTATTGCCAATGTTTTGAAAAAATGGATTGTTATATTTATTAGTTCATCTTCACCTATAAGTTTATTTTAAAATACTAAGCACTCCAAAAAACAAATAATGGCTTCCCTTTTAAAATTTCTCAAACTTCCAAGTGTTTTGAATTCATTGAACTCTCGACTATCACCATCTGGTTGATTAAGTAATTTACATTTGGACATCCTCACAAAGAGATTGGGGGTGGGGGAATTCCCCTTGAATTCTGGGAAGTTGTTCTTTGGACATGATGTTTATTTCCTCTGATGTCACAATTTCTCTTGATAAACGTAAACATTTATTTTTAACATGGTTGTTAAAACTTAGTCAATATTCAGTTCCAATTCTTTTGTCAGTTACTGGTGAAGCGGAAAGGTCAGTTTATGGGTCATTATACTCAGATTGAATGTTGAGTTAGTAAAAAGTAAATGTAATATTATTTTAATACTTTTTAATGTGTTTGGAAACATAAGTAGAGTTTTCGAAAAACAAAAGCTGGACAGCTGTCTAACTTAATACAGAGTATAAGTAAAATAAAATTCATGTCAATAAAGTTTACCTATCATTAATATTTTTGGGGACTGTTACATCTTTATTAATTATGTCCAGTACTTTTGTTGAAATCTTTTGTCACCTGTATTTAATTCTCATAGGAGTCCTTTCAGTGTGCCTTGTCTGATTTCACAGATTTGACAACTCAGAGAAGTTAAAAACTTTTTCATGTCACACAGCAAGCAAACAGCAGAGCAGGGACTTGAGCCCAGCCCTATCAGATTCGAAGGCCAGTGAATGTCCACCTGCAGCTTCCCAATTTTGGTTGCAAGGTAGGGCTGGTCATATATTTTGTGCTTCCCCAGACAGCTGCAGTTAAAACTGCTTCATACGAGAGATGATACTCACCCTAATTTTTTATATATTTAAATAAATCATAATATCAACCTCTCTGCTTGTAATCCTCCCTCCCTCCCAATTTCTTTTTTTTTTTTTTTTTTTTTGAGACGGAGTCTCGCTCTGCCGCCCAGGCTGGAGTGCAGTGGCCAGATCTCAGCTCACTGCAAGCTCCGCCTCCCGGGTTTACACCATTCTCCTGCCTCAGCCTCCCAAGTAGTTGGGGCTACAGGCGCCCGCCACGTCGCCCGGCTAGTTTTTTTGTATTTTTTAGTAGAGACGGGGTTTCACCGGGTTAGCCAGGATGGTCTCGATCTCCTGACCTCGTGATTCGCCCGTCTCGGCCTCCCAAAGTGCTGGGATTACAGGCTTGAGCCACCGCGCCCAGCCTCCTCACTCCCAATTTCTATAACCAAACATCCAAGATGTTTGTTTCCTATAGTTTTGTATTCTCTGGGCTCATTCACTTATTCACTAGTTCACTCATTAATTCAACACATATTTATGGTGCCCTCATCAACTACCAGACGCTCCTGTAGGCCCTAGAAAAGCAGTTCCTATGGTAAAGAAGTTTACATTTGGGTAGAAGAGAGAGACAATGAACATATACCGATAGACATATATAAAAACAAGCAAAGTTGGATGGTGATAAATGCAGTGAAGGAAAATAAAATAGAATAAGTACCCAGAAAATAATAACTAACTTTAATTGAAAATACATTACATGGATGACACATTGGTCTAAGTACGTTACTAAGATTAATTTACTTAATTCTCACAAAACTCTATGTGGTTAATACCGTATTTGTGGTAGATCAGGAATGGCATCAAATTATTTACTACTCCTCTAATAGACATTGAGATGTGGAGTCTAATTCCTCTCCCTTTGAATCTGAGCTGACCTTATTGACTTGCTTGATGCATAGAGTGGGGTGGAAGAGATAGCATACTAGGTCCTAGCTTAGCCTTTAAATGGACTGGCAACATTGCCTTGTTCTCTGAGAACCCTGAGCTTCCATTAAAAAGTCAGACTGAGGCTTCCATGCTGTGGGAAAGCTCAGGCAACATGGAGAGACCAGGTGTCAACAGAGTCCCAACATAGCTTCTAGCCTACAACCAGCACGTGAATGAATCATATTGTGGGGCCAGCCCCCTGAAGCTTTTACATGACTTCAATTCCTGCTGCTATCTGACTGCTCCAGAATGATGAACCCTGAGTAAGAACAACCCAGGAGAGTCCAGTCAATCCACGGAAAAGTGAGAGATAATAATACATACTTCTTTCAAGCCATTAAATTTCAGGGTGTTTTGTTATGCAGCAAAGAATAATTGGAACAATTATAATTTTCCTTTTACAAATGAGAAAACCAAGGGACAGAAGGGTTAAATAATTTCTTTGCCAAAGGGTAGAATCTGAATTCCAACCCAGACAGGCTGTCCTGCAAGCATCATTTTAAACTCTCCCCCAAACAGCCTAACCCCTAGAGTGAGATCAGCTTTCACAGGGCACTGCTGACTAAACTTGGCAGTTGCTGACTAGTTCACATTTTATGTTCTTCATTGAATCACAGTGGTTAAAACTCAGGGCACACTTCTATTGGAATATAATCGCTTTCTCAAAGAGACCTTGTGGTGTCCTTGGTCCGGAAGTATTATGTTGTCTATGACCTTTTGTGGATTGGAATCTTAAGAAAAATAAGGAGGACATGGAGGAGACTGACCTGCACTAATCTATAATCCTTTCATTGCGTTGTAAAATTATGAGAATTATTCAAGTGAAATAGGAAATTGCATGGCATTTTGATTAAATAAAAGAAAAAGAGCACAAAGTAATTCTCTTAAATTAAGAGCAAATAATTGTCACAAAATCAAATTTCTTGGCATACAAATATGTTACATCCCTTGTCTAAGGCAGATAATTTATATTGGGATGGGAAAGGAGTAACCGGATGTCTGTAGCCTGATAGCATTAAGCAATAAGTTGTTCAGCCAGATGTTCCTTCCTTAGCAAGGAAGGACACATAACTACAGGGTACCAGGCAAGCCCAAGGTACATATTTTCACAGACATTTTTTCCTCTGGGTATTTACAGTTCAGCTTAGCTCTTTCCACATTGAAACTCTGTATACAAAACCATAGAATGGCCCATGATAGCTCAAAGGAAAGACGTTTATAGATGCTGCACATTCCCCACACCGCCCCAAGTCTTCCAAGGGAAGCTCCTGGTACTCTTGAAACTTTCCTGTCAGACGATTATACAATCCAGTGCCTTTTCCAAGCAGGAAATATGATGTTCCAACGACAACTTGACCTCCTGTCTGAAAATGGGTCGGGGAGGGGAGCGGCGCCGAGGCGGGGGCAGGAAGATGAAACAGGCATGGTCTCAGTATACTTAATTCATAGACCCAATCACAAATACAAACAAGTTAATTTTGTTAAGAACACATGATAACATTTCACTTATGACAAAATCCCAATCATTTATTCTCCTCTGGAGTACTTCTTATGCATCCTTGAGTTTTTAAAAGTTCAAGTGTTGCATAAAAAAATCAACATAATTACAGAAAACAGTCCTTAAACAAGAATATCCTGTTTTGTTTCCTGCATACGCACTGGGGTGGCTCATCTGAATCCTTGACAACATCCAACTCAAAGAAGAAGAAAACATCAAGACGGCTTGCTGATCAAGGATTTTACATCCAGCTCTTCAGCGGTAGGGTTGTTGGCCCCATGTGTAAGCCGACAATCACCCTATTGTTTACTTTCCAGTCAGAAAAGCGATGCTGCCTTTCTTCACTGCGTATGGTCTCCATAATCCTAACAGTCATGTTCACTCAGCAGTAAGCCCAAATATATGTTTCCCAGAGGAGTTTCAAATACATGAGATAGATTAGCATCTCTGTGGCTTGATGCAATCTGTGACAGATTCAACAGCAATAAACATTTTAAAGTGTGGTCAGTACTAAATTATTTGTTGAAGAACAATTTTGTTCCCGAGGTAGACAAAAATTAGCAATAACTTTTGGGTAGTAAATACAGGGGCTGAGGGATAATACAACACCCCCGAACCTCTTGCCCTCCCGGCATTTCATTCTGTTTAAAGAGAGGAAAAAAGCCCAATTGTGTGCTGATGAATTAGAAAACTTCATGAACATTCAAGAAATACACATGCCACTACAAATTAACCATTAGCAGGGCAAGGTATTCATCCTTTCTGTCAGATTCTGTGGGAAGTATGCCTTATTAGCATTGAAGCCCAAAGAAGTAATCTATCAGTCCACATTCACTTATCCTACAAAAAATAACAGCCTATTTCAGTTCTGGAAAAATAAATAGCATAGTTCTTCCCATCCTCATTTCAATCCTAAAATTGAAAATCACCCAATAAAATTCTATTTCCTCTCTGCTTCCAGTTTGTTTCTGTGTTTACAGCGGAATGTGGTTTTGCATTTTAAATCAGTTCCATCCTAACCCTGAAAGTGATCACAGGGCTGCTAATTCTCTGTCTTCAGTTTCCGCCCCTCCTCCATGCTACCACTTTGAATTTGAATGGGACCAGAAGATTCTCTAGGGGCCACATTTGTGGCCCTTCACGGACAGCCTCTCTACTTCTTTCAGCTTGTTTCCTGGCATGGTTCAAGGGGATTTGTGGTGAGTGGCAGCTCTGGAATCACTTTTCATTCTGTCAGGTTGTGGTTAGGCTTAGTGGGGTTTCTTTGTTATACTGGCCACTAGTAGTCAATTCCCTTGAAAATATCTGGTTTTCTCCTTTTCTCTTAAAGGAAAAAAAAAAAAAAAAAGCAGCTCCCAACTCCCCACCCTGCCTCCAAAACACAAACACAAAGCAAACACGGATATCCCTTGGAAATCTTAGGAGGAGACGGAGAACAGAGAGAGCCCCAGATGTTCTCAACGTCCCAGTTTAATTCTGATGTCAGACTATAAAAGAAACTTTGGAGGGCTCCATTTCCCGTACCTCTTCTGCTGACATGCTGTTTTATTAAAGAATCAGGGATAAATTTTACTACTCCTTTTTCATGTTAAAATAAAATAAAATAAGCCAAACATACACAATGTGAATTTGGGGAGCACAGTGCTTTTTTTTCTTTCAAGACAAACTTGGAAAATATGTAAGTGACAAAATTAGTAAAACAAATCAAATAAACACTTGGGAGTGGCCGGGCGCGGTGGCTGAAGCCTGTAATCCCAGCACTTTGGGAGGCCGAGACGGGCGGATCACGAGGTCAGGAGATGGAGACCATCCTGGCTAACACGGTGAAACCCCGTCTCTACTAAAAATACAAAAAACTAGCCGGGCGAGGTGGCGGGCGCCTGTAGTCCCAGTACTCCGGAGGCTGAGGCAGGAGAATGGCGTAAACCCGGGAGGCGGAGCTTGCAGTGAGCTGAGATCTGGCCACTGCACTCCAGCTCGGGCGACAGAGCAAGACTGCGTCTCAAAAAAAAAAAAAAAAAAAAAAAAAAAAAAAAAAAAACACTTGGGAGTGCATTAAGATGGAGTTTTCCATGGACACAGAGGGAGGATTGGCACTTTCTGCACGTCTTAAGCCAGCGCTTAACAGAGTTTTGTATTTCAGGAGTCAGTTTGGGAAAAAAGGTGAGAACAACATACTGCTGCCAACATTTTATATTGCCAACTTAGGCTATTAAAAAAAAAACAACAACAACAATTAACTTGAAATCTTATGTCACTTCTTAAAATAAAGTACATGTTAACATCAGTGGGGGGCTGGGGGAGAGAGTAAAGACATAATCTCAGAATACAAGACAGCCTTTTCAAAAATGAAGAGCTGGCAACTTTTACACCAACATGCCACCAAAGGCTTTCAGAAATAGCGGATTCCTGAAACACACCACGTCCCTTTTCACCTTATTGCCTTAGCATGGAGCCAATCCCATCCTCTAATTGGAAACAGATCCCCTGGGGCATTGACAGAGCTCTCCACTCACATCTAACCAGAAGAGGCAGGGCTTCTCTAGCCCTGTTGAAACCCCGTCTTTACAGACCCCATGTGGACAAGGCTTCCCCTTCTGCACCTCCATTTCTCTCCATTCTTTAACCTTGCTTTATGTTTCATCAAGCACTTGCTACTACATTGCTATCTATCATTTATTTGCTTTTGTCTATTTCCCCCATTACAATATAAAGCTCATGGCTGGGCGAGGTGGCTCACACCTGTAAACCCAGGACTTTGGGAGGCCCAAAGTTGGGTTAGGTTGGGAAACCAGCCTGACCAACACAGAGAACCCCCGTCTTTACCTAAAATACAAAATTAGCCAGATGTGGTGGTGCATGCCTGTAATCCCAGCTACTCGGGAGGCTGAGGCAGGAGAATTGCTTGAACCCAGGAGGCGGAGGTTGCAGTGAGCTGAGATCGTGCACTCCAGCCTGTGTGACAACATCAAAACTCCGTCTCAAAACAACAACAATAACAACAAAAAACAAAAACAAAAACAAAAAAAAAACAATATAAAGCTCATGAGGTCATGGGTTTCCCATCTTTTGTTCACCTCTTTTCTTCCATGACCTGAAACGTTGCCTGGCATATGGGAGGCTCTCACTACAGACTTGTTCCATTTATATATGTGTATCATTTCAGACTGTTTATTTTTCTTCTTTTACTGTGGACAAGAGAAAATGTCCACAGAGACGGCACTGTTTGGTGTATGGAAACCATTGTTTTAAGAAAGAGATTGAAGAACCCCTAGCAGCATTCCTTCAGGGCAGAACTGAAGGAAGAAGGCATTTGATTTGAGCATTCTTTACTGCAACCAGTTTCAAATATCAGGAGACTCATGTTTCTTAGGACAGGCAACCAATGGCTAGTGGGCTGAATCGTGCCTGCCTGATTTAGGAATAAGAAATATTCTTAAAACACAGGCAGGCTGTTTAGGAATATAGACCCTCCTCCCAGCTCAAATTACCTAATTAGAGATTAGGCATTGTTTCTTAGCCTGTGGCTCTTTTACACTGCATGAATCATGTGTGAGAATGTTCACCTACCCTTGAGTACAAGTATCTGTTAGATATTTAAGTTTTAAAAAAAGGTAACAGTAGCCTCTAGGTAACTGCACAAAGAACTGTTATCTCTCATAATTATTAACCAGGAAGTGGTAAAACTAGGAAGTCAAGTTCACAAACAAACCTTACTACTAACAAGAGTGTGTCATTGTGAAAAAAAGCTGCTTCTGAAATGCCTCATGGATAGTTTACAAATATAGATAGTAGGTTTCAAAAGTGAGAATTTCAAATTTCTTATGCCATATGGGAATGTGAATAGGTGGTTCAGACTTTTTCCTGAAAATGTACTACTTCTAGGCGTCAGGGCTCAGAACATCGTGGCGGCTCAGAAAACAACACCTTAAAATATGGTGCTTTGACATGCTGAGTTCCTTGAAATAAAGAAGCAGCCTCGGAAACAAGATCTCTCCCTCTGACCTTCCACTCTCCCTCTCTCTCCCCTTTCCCTATGCTGAAGCATGGAGAGGGGCTTTATGTGAAGTTCCCTCATTTGACCAAGTGAAGTTCCACTAGAAGAAACACAGCTGTCTTGAGCCCCCTTCTTATAATCTCATCAAACGGAGCAGAATAACTTGCAGAAAAGACTAGCATTGACACCACTCTCCCAGAGTCCAGATAAACTCTGCCTCAGGATATGGTCTGTTCCTCAGGTCCATTCATCTCCCCTAAAAATCCTTTACTCGTCCTCTAAAATTGCCTGCATCCCCCAATCCCCTCTCTCTTATGAATGGGGGCCTTTAAGCTTTAATCATCTGGCCCTTGTTTGACTTTCATACTTGGTATGACTCCCATGTGTTTGCATGTTAATAGATGTGTACACCTTTTCTCCTGTTAATCTGTCTATTGTCAGTTTGTCTTATAGGCTCAAATTCTTGAACCTTAAGGGAGTGGAAGGAAAGTGCCTTTTGCACCTACAACATGATATCCTAAAATATAGCATCTTGGCATACTGAGGTTTTTTTTTTTTTAAATTTTGAGATTTTTTTTATTTGAAAGTAATCTTAATGCTATTAAATTCACAAATACTAATTTAAATACCCAATCCTATTTATCTAAAACACACACTGCAAACACATAAGTATCTATTCTGTCTACATGTCAGCACTCATTCATGTCATAGTTTGGAAATGGGGATAATAGATTCCCCTTAAACTGCAAGTCAGTCAGTGTTTCTTTACAGTTAACTTTAGCAAAATTCATGCAAAACAGTAATTGACTGATCTTGTTAACTCACAAGGAAACACCTTCAAAACTGCATTTGTTAAAGTCTCTGTATAAAATGTAGAAAAACTGAACTACACAAATATTGAAAAGCTAAAAATTCCTTAACTTTTTATTCCTGATACCACCACCACAATTTACAGTGCAATGTACCTGATGAAATGAAAAGAAAAATAAGAAGAAAAAGCTACCACAGATAAAAGACCTCAGGAATGTACATCTAATTAACACTACATTGCATGAATCAATAGCTGAACTTTTTTTTTTTCCTTTCTTTCTTTCTTTTTTTTTCAAGACAGAGTCTTGCTCTGTCACCCAGACTGGAGTGCAGTGGCGTGATCTCGGCTCACTGCAACCCCCACCTCCCAGGTTCACACCACTCTCCTGCCTCAGCCTCCTGAGTGGCTGGGACTACAGGCGCCCACCACCACGCCTGGCTAATTTTTTATATTTTTAGTAGAGACGGAGTTTCACCATGTTAGCCAGGATGGTCTCGATCTCCTGACCTCGTGATCTGCCCACTTCGGCCTCCCAAAGTGCTGGGATTGCAGGCGTGAGCCACTATGCCCAGCCAATAGCTGAACTTTTTGCAAACTGTGGCTATGACAGTCCTGAACGAGAAGGTTTCCTGTTTAAGCTGCGGTAACTTTTCTGACTGTGGATCATTGTTTCCACTGTGGCAGATTTTTAAAGTTCCTTTAATGCATTTGGGATGAGCTTTCCTGACAACTCCTCCCTCTCTCTCTTGTTAAGAACTGCAGCCCTTTTCTGCTGTTTTTAGAAACTTCTCCCATATCCACCATGTCCATCACCAGATCCATAATGACCATCATAGGGATGACTGAGCTTCTTCCACAAAAACTACCCTCTTACATGGGTGCATAATTTGATTATTGTTGTCCACTATAATTTCCAAAATCATTATAGTTCCCACCACCACCATAGTTGCCACCGCCAAATTTCCTCCTTCATTGTAACCATCATATCCTCCACCACCACCACTGTATCCACCACCTTGGGCCATATCCTGGTCCATCACCACCATAGCCCCCTCTACTACTATAACCAGGACCACTGCCAGAGTTGTCACCATCACCTCCAAATCCATTATATCCACCATCACCTCCTCCATAACTACCTCTGCTGCCACCACCTCCACCACCATAGCCTCCTCTTCCACCAAAGTTGCCACCACGGCCAAAATTACCTCCACCGCCTCCAAAGTTTCCTCCGCAACCCATAAAATTGCCAAATCCACCTCCATAACCTCTCTGTGATCCAGCAGACTGCATCTCTTGTTCAGAAAGGGCCTCTTCACTTCACAATTATGCCCATTAATAGTGTGGTATTCCTGAACAACAATGTTATCAACTGTATCGTGATCATCAAAAGTTGCAAAAGCAAATCCTCTCTTTTTTCCACTCTGCCTGTCTTCCATAACTTCTATGGCTTCAATCTTGCCATACTTTTCAAAGTAGTCTCTCAAATTATATTCTTCTGTATCTTCTTTAATAGCACCAACAAAATTTTTCTTCACTGTTAGATGGGCATCAGGCTTTATAGAATCCTCGCTAGAAACAGTTCTTTTTGGTTCCAATAGATGCCCACTAACCTGTGTGGTTGAGTACATGTTGCCGCATCCACCTCTTCAACACAACAGTAAGTCATAAAACCAAACCCCCTGGAACTTTTTGTTTGGGGGTATCTCATTACCACAGGTATTGCCCCATGTTTCCAAATGTTCTCTCTTTTTTTTTTTTTTTTTTTTTTTTTTTTTTTT
>NC_045434.1:140709613-140785382 GCF_002776525.5 Piliocolobus tephrosceles
TCGCTCTGTCGCCTGGACTGGAGTGCAGTGGCCGGATCTCAGCTCACTGCAAGCTCCGCCTCCTGGGTTTACGCCATTCTCCTGCCTCAGCCTCGCGAGTAGCTGGGACTACAGGCACCCGCCACCTCGCCCGGCTAGTTTTTTTTTTTTTTTTTTGTATTTTTAGTAGAGACGGGATTTCACTGTGTTAGCCAGGATGCAAATGTTCTCTTAAGTTATCATCTGTCATTTCAAAGCTCAGATCACCAATAAACAGTTTCTCAACTACTCTGGTTCCTTTGGATCATGACCCCCTTCCCCTGGCGGCGATAGCCACGGCCGGAATTGGGCTTGGGGCCACCAGGCAGCAGTTTTACCTCTATTTTGAGACCGGACTCACCTCTTCCAACTTGAATTCACTATCTACTGAATATTTTAACCTGAAGGAAATTGAGAAAACCATAGAAGAAAGAAGGGCCTCTCTAACTTTCTCTATCCTTTCTCCCCTGAAACATGGTTATAGGGAAGTTGTCTGACCCACCACCCCTGTAAGTAGGTCATAAGACCCTCACATGATAGGTGTCCTGCCCTATACCTGGAGGCCAAGAAGAATCTAAGCAAACCCGCTTTGCTAAGTTCTGCCCAGTTTATCATTAGGTCAAACCTCCCTTTTGTCCAACCATACTTCTACATGACTGTCTAGTCTTCATCAAACCTGTCCATAAAAATACACAATTTTCCCTGGGTCTTTGAGTCTTCATTTCTGAAGCCTTTCTGCCACGTGAAACTTTGGTCAAATAAATTTGTTGGCTGGGTGTGGTGGTGCATGCCTGTAGTCCCAGCTACTTGGGAGGCTGAGGTGGGAGAATGACCTGAGCCCAGGAATTCAAGGATGCAGTGAGTTATGAGTGCACCTGTGCAGTTCAGCCTGGGTAACAGGGCAAGACTCTGCCTTAAATAAATAAATAAATGCATAAATAAGTTTGTGTTTTCTTTTGTTAAGCTGTCTTTTGTTATATGGTTATCAGCCATGAATCTTGCAATGGATGAGGTAAATGTATTATTTTTTCTCTCCTATAGTTTTTGGTACCCAACATGGGGTGACTCAGATCCCCCTCCCCACCACTTGCTCTAAAGCCCAGAGTTGAGATCTTGAAGCAATTGACAAAAGCTGGCAAAAAAGTAAGAATTTTTTTTTTTTTTAACCAAGGTCAGTTCTCCCAGATCTCTGCCTATAATGCCTGGTGGAGAATGGATGGTAGATTTTTTTCCTTGTCCCTTGCTTTCTGAATTCAGATTAGTAGGAGAAAAACATTTGTGTCTTTTGTTATAGGAGTTTCAGCTGTGAAGCTTGCCATGGGCCAGGCATAGTCATGTGGGGTTCATTTTGGTACATAGTTTTTTCTCCTGAAAAGTCAGTATGAGCCCAAGTGTACCATTAGGTACATGTTTAGCAAAGATTTTTTTTTCTTTAATTGGTTCTAATATCTGTTCTTGCTGCCACACTTCATAGTAGTAGTAACTGTTAGCTACAAGACGGTACACAAATAAGTGCGAACTGGTAGTAAATGAGGAAAATGAGAGTTTAGAGTATGTAAGTGCCTGTGTGTGTACACATGCATGGGTATGTGATTGTGTTGTGTGTATATATGTGATAGGGTCAACATATACTATTATAATAATAAGGATTAAAATAAAGGAAAAGGAGGAAAGTATAGATCTTTTGAAATTTCTTTCTTTTATTCTCTCTCAGTCTGCCTCTCATTCTTTTATTCTCCAGAATGGAATGGAGCTAGGGGATTTAGAAGCCTCTGCTGTTGAATCCATCATATTCTGATAACTGAATTCCCAGAAACAGAGTATTAGACTTTCACAGAAGGTGACATTTTGACTGGAATCTTTTAAGTTGAAGCTTATAAAGTACTGAGAAGAGGACTACTCCATAGCAGGTCTTCAAATAATGGTAGCTACTAATATTATTAGTTGCTCCCGTGAAGAAACCAAGGATTACAATGTCTGACCAGCCAATTCCACCATCTCAATACCCTTGCAACTGCTATGTCAGATAATGTTTTGAAAGAGGTAAAGTCATATAGTAGCTGGGCAGACTTTTACACTGAAGGGTAAGAATAAAAACATTAAGTGGTTTAAAAAAAGTCAGGAGAGTGAGACTTTGGACCATCACGGACCCGATGAAGTGGTCTTATTTTAGGATTGTCTGTCATGAAGATTAAAAAAAAGCCAAGACTTAACCTCATTGATATGTGAAATAAAAATGTTCATTTTCTTTTAAAAACTGCTCAGGCACAATGATAGAGGCAGTTATTTTTGGTAAAAGTGGATTGTGGACAGAGTAGCTGGCGAAATGCTCTTAAGTATTCACGTAAGACAAAAACCTTCCTGGCACTAAGAAGTCTCAATTGGCTTTTCAGCTGCACTGTGGTTTATTGTGTGCTTTAAATCAGCTCTAAGACTACACTACATACCATTGTGTCTGTTAGAAAATCATTATGGTGCAATTAAAGCAATGTTGTTTCACAGACGAACATGGAATTTTCCTCTGTGTCTGACGGCTGTGCACTTCCTTCGTGCCTCCTGTGATTATCTGCACTGGTGATGGTCAAGAGATACAGCTGTCGGGAAAACACTCAACAGATGGCAGTTGCAGAGTGATGCATCATCCTTTTTGGGATGCTCTCTGACACCAGAGCTCGGGATTTCCTTAAACATTGGTGTGTCACTGACTCATTTCAAGCAACTCGGGCCTGGAATGTTCAGTGGCAAAATTAATCTTTCTCCAGAAATGAAGAGAAATTGAAATGTCCTTATGAAATGAAGTGTGCCATATAATGCTAAAATGTGTTGTCATTTGTAGCTTCTTAACTATTATAGATAAGAACAACCAACTATATAGAAAGCCTGATATGTTGGTAGATTGACCACTTTTTCTTCAGGATCAGAGTGAGCAAGATCGGTCAGTTCTTTCATTTTTGTAAAGCTCTTTAAAGACTGGCTTTATGTTTTTTAAAAGGAGCAATTTAACCTTTGCTTCAGTAATGACATGGCTTGTTGAATGATGTTGTCTGTGATGAAATTTGTCTTAGTGGTGCACGGATTAATTACATGGTTCCTTTTTACATCTCAGTTAGCATTTTAACATGAAACACTGAAGTTTCTATCTTCATTATTTATACAGTACATATATGTGTATAACATTATTATGGAAATAAGAAGAGTAAACTGACAATGATGTTGAACAATGTGCTGAACAATATTGTATAATAGCTATGCTAGATTTTTATTCACTCTTCAGAATCAGAGTTATAGAGTCCCTATAACTGACTCGTTTTTCTTCCTCTCAGTTACACAGATCCTTTCAAGTTTTAGGGCCTCAGTTAACCAGTGAACATTCTGGGCTGTCTCGATGTGTGTATTTTAATACAATGACAAGACAACATTGAATAGTAGGTATAGGTCCTGCATCTGTGTTCTAGAAAGTGTCCTGGGCATTCCTGCCTGCCAGCTCCATTCACCCTCTAATGCCACTAAATGACATTTGGCTATCTTTAGTTTGACCTGAATATGAGTACAGTCCTATATAATGTTAAAAGCAGATAACGTGGGGATAACCATATCCCATAGGGTTAAGTTTAATTTTGTCAAAATTGTGGTCTTTCCTTTTCCATGTTAGCAAAATTGTGTCCTGCAGTACATGAAGATTTATATTTCTTCTAAAACATGACACTCTGACATTTTCTGTTTGTCTATTCATGTCCCCAAAGAGGTAACCACATGCTATATATGTTTTCTGTTAATATATTTGCAGGTTGGTCTCAATGGTTGGTCTCTGAATTATTTCCAGTGGATAAAACACATGGAATGAGAAGTTGCAAAAGGAGCCTTTTCGGTAAATGCATAAAGGGGCAGGGAACAGTGTGGAGGCTGTAGGAAACATGAAACACAACACAGCATAGATTTGAAATACATTGTATATGTTTTGGGACAAAACTAAAAATCTTGCTCATTCTAAAAGCTTTAATATATTCCAGGCATTATGATAAGTACTTTTTATGTATTATTTGATTTGATTTGATTCTCACACGTATGTAAGATAGGTATTATTATTTTCAGTATATTGATGAGAAAATGGTGGCACAGCTGATAATTTGCCCAAAGTCAAACAATAAGATGGTCTTCCAGACTCTTATACTTTCTTAAAAGAGTGTAATTGTTTCTTCCCTAAACAATAGTATGACTTTGTGCATATAAGGTTTTCTGTGAAGTTATACTGTATATAGGTGCTAATTAATAAAGCAATGAAAAAATACATTTGGCTGGGTGTGGTGGCCCATGCCTGTAATCCCAGCACTTTGGGAGGCTGAGGCGTCTGGAACACCTGAAGTCAGGAGTTCGAGACCAGCCTGGCCAACATGGTGAAACCCCGTCTCTACTGAAAATACAAAAATTGGCTGGCCATGGTGGCAGGTGCCTGTAACCCCAGCTACTTGGGAGACTGAGGCAGGAGGACCACTTGAACCCAGGACGCAGAGGTTGCGGTAAGCCAAGATCGTGCCATTGCACTCCAGCCTGGGCAACAGAATGAGACTCCATCTCAAAAAAAAAAAAAAAAAAAAAAAAGTTTGTATGATAAAATGCATCTTTATATCTCTTTTATTTTTATTTTTATTTTTATTTTTTTTTTGAGACGGAGTCTTGCTGTGTCTCCTGGGCTGGAGTGCAGTGGCCAGATCTCAGCTCACTGCAAGCTCCGCCTCCCGGGTTTTACGCCATTCTCCTGCCTCAGCCTCCGGAGTCGCTGGGACTACAGGCGCCCGCCACCACGCCCGGCTAGTTTTTTGTATTTTTTAGTAGAGACGGGGTTTCACCTTGTTAGCCAGGATGGTCTCGATCTCCTGACCTCATGATCCGCCCGTCTCGGCCTCCCAAAGTGCTGGGATTACAGGCTTGAGCCACCGCGCCCGGCCGTATATCTCTTAATAATATTTCTATTTAAGAAAAAGAAGTTTGAGAGATGTAAATATGTGGACTTTTTTTTGGAAAGATTCAGGTATCTTTGTAATAAGTAGGATGTTAGTAAACCAGTTTTTCCTGAAATTTTCAGTTGTTTTATGATTAATATAAAACAATTTTATGATTTCATTGAATATAAATTAAAAGAAAATTCTCCAAGTGTTGAGTAAAATAAGTCTGTAAGTAAAACTATTAAGACAATTTTATAGATCCTCTTTCAATGGTGTATAGAGGTGATATGTTCCCAACTGAGATGAGTGTGGGAATGACATGACAGGATACATTTTCAAAATAAGCATGCTGGCCGGGCGCGGTGCCTCAGGCCTGTAATCCCAGCACTTTGGGAGGCCGAGGTGGGCGGATCACGAGGTCAGGAGATCGAGACCATCCTGGCTAATACAGTGAAACCCCACCTCTACTAAAAAAACAAAAAATTAGCCGGGTGTGGTGGCAGGCACCTGTAGTCCCAGCTACCTGGGAGGCTGAGGCAGGAGAATGGTGTGAACTCGGAATGCGGAGCTTGCAGTGAGCTGAGATGGTGCCACTGCACTCCAGCCTGGGCAATAGAGCAGGACTCCGTCTCAAAAAAATGAATAAATAAAAAATAAGCATGCCATAAAAATGATTGGTAGAACATAATATATGCAGTTAAACTCTGTGTTTTCTTCCCAAATTTTGAATGTAGTCTGTTGTATGCCAAAAGGAGGCAACTAATTAGAATCCTAAAAGTGAATTCCAGATTTCCATTTGCTTTTTATTGCAGGGCAATGCATTCTGGGGAGGCACAAAGAATATGTTGTTGAGATGTTGTGTGGTTACCTTCAGTATCTTGCCATGATAGTGGCATCTAATATGACACTGTCACGTGGCTCAGATACTTGCATGGGCAAGACAGATCCACAGTGGAGGAAAGCACCATGAAAGCACTTGCAGTATAAAGGTAAAAAAAAGACCGTTGTCTCATGGTAACTGCTTGCAGTTATGAGTATTCTACTAAAAATCTAAGCCATGTAGGGTGTGGGATTTTATAGCTGTCATTGCCACTTGAGATTATTCTGCTGCCTAATGCAAGTCGATGAAAGGGTCTAATTTTTGTAACAGTCTTGAAACACTACCTTAGGCATCCTTTATTGCACCATTTCAGTTTTGAATCAGTATGAGCTTTATCTCTGGTTATGATGTTCACATCCTCCATAAGTAAGAGGAGGATCAATAGTAAAAGAAACCCAGCAAATTGTAGGCTTTGCAATAAATCTAAGGTGTTAGGTGGACATAATTTAAACAGTTGTTTTTCTTTTCCTGAAGAATAAACACATAATAGGAGAAAAAAATGAGGCTCTAAAGGGGTTGTGCATTCCTAAATATTTTATGGCTGTGTTCAATGCAATGTTGAGCTTTAGTTTCACTGTGGAATATTTGCTGATGATCATTTACTCGCCAACTGAAAACCCAAAAGATGCTATTTGAGGTTTTTTGTGTGGTTTCAGTCTTGGCCCTTCTGTCAAGGTTTCACTGCATGATTGTCAAGAGCAACTCTTTGCATGTGAGAAGACAGATGCTGGTGATTTAAGCAGGGAAATACACCACAGTGCTTTTACTCAGCTGATATTTAATGATTTACCATTTAATGTAGTTCATCTTTCATAACCCTGAGTTCAAACAGAAGCAGCTGCTATTAGGGAGGCAATAATATTGAACTTCCCACCAACGACCTAGGAGGGCTTCTTTTGTAGCTGTAGCTACTGGACCCATCTGGTCTTTAGACCCTAAGCACGACAACTGAAGGAGACAAACAGTTTACTTCCCATCAATAGAGTACTGGGCGGAATGTATAATTATGCCAGATAAAGATTTTCAGAACAAAACTCCTTGTGTTAACATCACTCTGCAACTTTGAAGGACAAAACAATGCTCTTTACTCATTATCAAAAGAATCCTGAGAAAACTCAGAAAACATATGAAAAATCATGCTGAGCTGAAATCAATTCAAAGGGAAGAAGTGCTCCTGGTTTCAAACCTGAAAGATAAACTTATTTTCTTACGTTTTCTATTTGCTTTCATTAGTGTGGGAGCTTTCTGGTAAGGTATTTGTAAAGACTTTTTCCCTCTAGTTTTAGAAGATATTTAGATAGATATAGATATTTAGATAGATGGATGAATAAACTACTTAAAACAAAAACAAGCCTTTCAGAAAACTAAAGTGTAAAAGACAGACATCAAATGAGATTGAAGTCTTTTGGAAGGAGGATGGTATCCAATACGCTGATGAGAATTGTGATATTAATGTTATCAAATAGAGTGCTTTAAAGGCAATTTTTCCTATCAAAATCCTTTCATGGTTTAATAATCTATTTTCACTTTGGCATGATTGGTGAGGGATTGAAAAGCAGATTACAGGTTAGGTTGCCTCTATTTTTTTTCTGGTTTTCTTTTCCTTTTTTTTTGATTAAACTTCTAACATCTGTAAATTAGGATTTGCAAGGAAAAGAAAGGATTATCAACTTACAATTACAGGCCTGCTGGACAACAACTGCTGCCTAGTTATAATTATATCTAATCTCTTGACTGCTTACAGTAGGCCAAACATGTTTTTCTTTTCTGATAATATATTCCTAAAAGACAGAGAAGCCAGTAAGATCAGATGTTTTCGCTGTGAGAAACATACTTAGAGGTGTTCAATCTGATGGGATTAGATGGACTAAAACCACTATGTGGGTCTCCCATCCTGCACTGCAGCATTTGTGGTTCTTAAAGCCAGGGCCAGACTTTTCCCCAAGGAATTTTCTGATTTAAAGAGCCATTTTTTGAAGCATTGCCTGTAGTACAAAAGCATGCATATTTACCTCAACGCGTCATTTGAAAATACTGTCCTAGAGATATTTATGCATTTTCCAAAGTTTGATGATGCTTGGTATTTTGGATTTGTCATTTGGCAAATACGTGGATATTTGCATAATATTTACAATTAGACAACCACGACATTTAAAAAGATAAAGAATGGCCAGGTGCAATGGCTCCTGCCTGTAATCCCAGTACTTTGGGAAGCCAAGGCAGGCAGATTACTTGAGGTCAGGAGTTCGAGACCAGCCTGGGCAACATGGTAAAACCCTGTTTCCACTAAAAGAAAGCATAAAAAAATGGCCAGGCATGGTGGTGGACGCCTGTAATCACACCTACTAGGGAGGCTGAGGCAGGAGAATCGCTTGAACCCAGGAGGCGGTGGTTGTAGTGAGCTGAGATCACGCCATTGCACTCCAGACTGGGTGACAGAGCGAGACTCTGTCTCTAAATAAATGAATAATAATAATAATAATAATAAAGATAAAGAAGACTTTCTGTATAAGGATGCTGAATAAAGAAACAGTTCAGAAGTATAAATATGCTCCACTTTATACTTCATTATTGCAGTTATTGATAGAAAGTTCCTTCACCTACTTTTGAGCTTTAGTTCTGCTGCCAGTCTAGTGCATCGCATTCCTGGATTCTTAGCCTCCTCATCATTTGTGGAAAAACCCTTTAAACTTTTATTTATTTGTAGCATCTATCAGAACTCCAGTAAGGAAATGGATACCTCAGTACAGAGAATCATGTCAAAATTATCATGATTTCATTTAAAAAGGAGTGATCAAAGTATAGATTCTGTTTTAACATGGATTTGTTTAGTTAAATCGCTACATATTTGAAATCAGATACTAATGTATCAACCTCAACAAGTTAGAAAGTTTGATTTGGAATCTTATTTATTTGTTTGCTTGTCTGTTTTTGTTTTTGGAATTTCACTCTGTCGCCCAGGCTGGAGTGCAGTCGCCCAATCTCGGCTCACTGCAAGCTCCGCCTCCCGGGTTTACGCCATTCTCCTGCCTCAGCCTCCCAAGTAGCTGGGACTACAGGCGCCCACCACCACGCCTGGCTAATTTCTTTTCTTTTTTTTTTTCTGTATTTTTAGGAAAGACACGGTTTCACTGTGTTAGCCAGAATGGTTTTGATCTTCTGACCTCGTGATCTGCCCGCCTCAGCCTCCCAAAGTGCTGGGATTACAGGCTTGAGGCACCGCGCCCGGCCTGGAATCTTATTTCAATTCATTGTTTAGGTCTGAATACAGACAGGTGAGATCTCTATTTTCCTGTTTGTTCAATTTCAAGATTTATAGGAGTTCTAATTTGAAACATGGCAGAAATGCCACCACAAAAACAGTGGAGGGTTTTTGCCACAAAATTTTATTATAATGATTTCCCAGCTCAAGGGCATATTATCATGTGGAATTGTGTATATTTTAAAATAGTGTTGCGATTTTTTTAGCCTTTTAAAACTTTAAAAATGAACATCTATTCCTTTTTGTTTGTTTGTTTTGAGTGTGTAGATATTCTGGTTCATTCCATTTTGATGAGCCCTAGAATATATTTGTAGTTACCATTGGACACTATGTATTCAAAGTAGCTAGAATAGATTTCAGCCTTTGGAGAGCTGGATTATTCAGGTGAATGTGGTTAGAACACTCAATAAAACTAAACATTTCACAATTGCCTATTATTATGAGTTATTTTCAAGTGAGTCCCTTAAAATACATTTTTTTTTAAAAAAAGAAGAAATATAATAAAAATGGGTGTGATATTGTCATGCAAAGGTGCCACATTTGACTGGAGGTTGCGGTTGGGGTTAATTTAATATCAGCTGAAATCTCCTAATGAAGCTTGGGCACTACTGATATATTTTTTAAAAATCACCAGATCACACTATGATAACATTCAAATTAGAAAAGATTAGAAATATATCAAATCTTGTTAAAGAAATGACCTACCAACCTTAGAAGCAAGAAAACCGAGTCTGGAACTCAAATTATGAAATAACAAGCCAATGTTTCTGTGAAAGAAAGGTGGACCCTAATACAAAAAGTAGAGCCTAGTAATATATTTTCTCTGTACCCTGACCTTAAACGATGTCACTGTGTTCACCACCTATGACATGGTGCCGTATTGCTGAAAGGATTTGTACAGAAAAATAATCCATTCCAAAAAGGTAGAAGTAAAGTATTACTAATACAAGAAGGAAAACATCACTTATATTACTATTCTCTAAAATCATATGAAAAACTCATTATGATCTAATAAAATATTTTGAAGGAAAAATTGTAAAGTATTAAAGAAAAAGCACCTTGCAGGAACTTTTGAATAATATTTTGTAAAGTTAATAAACCAAAATATAAATTATCATTGTAATGATTTACCAATTTAGAGTCACGTAATGGCAATCAAAGTATTTTTCTTATGATTAAAATGTGAGTTTTTTTTTTTTTTTTTAAACTCACATTTAGCATTCTTCATGTATTTCTACTCCATTTAAAGGGATAAAGAATTGTATAGTAATCTGCATGGGTCACAAGAGATTTTGTTGTAATTATAAAATGTAATTCAAGAAAGTTTAAATTGTATTTTATAGAAAAATAATAAAGGAAGATGCTTTTTGTATGTAGAATATAGCATGGCATGAAAAGAAAATTTTCTTTAAATTTTAAGGCAGTAATTCTTAAGCACGTTCTGAGAACTACGTGCCTGAGAGTTACCTGGGAAACTTGTTAGAAATGCTGCAAATTCTTGGGATCTATGCCAGGTCTACTGAGCCCAATTCTAAGATAATTAATTTCAGAACCTGTTTTACTACATACATAATCACAGATGCTTCTTAAGAATGAACAACTTTCAGTACTACCCTCCTGAAGGAAATATTTCACCTATATGACTACTTGGCACCACTGACCAAATTAAAGTAAACCTGTAGTATTAGGGAACTCTGAATTTGTGGAATAAAGAGAAATTGACTATTTTCTGGTGAATTTCTACATTTAGTAGGTTATCTTACACATGATAGGCATTCAACCAATATATATGTTAAATGAATGAATAAATGGAATTTTATCAATTATATGAAGACAAATACCATTTGGATGCAAAATGTGAATGTTAAACTAAGAAATCACAACTAAGAATATTCAAAGGAAACTGATTATTTAATCTACTACATGTATTCAATAATATTTGGAATATGAGAAGATAAATAGATAATTTAAAGTCAAGTTACAGAGGAGGTAGCATACAGGGAACAAATTGAAGTATAACCATAAAAACTCTTAGGCAAGTCTGTTAATATAAGAGGCAGAGATGAATGTGCTTTGTGTTTTTTTTTCTTTTCTTTTTTTTTTTTTTTTTTTGCAGGAAGGTTGTTCAGGGTACATAAAGTACAGTTTCTATATTTAAAAAAAATAAGAAATATGGGGAGAAATATATTACACTGTAAAGATCAAGAATGTAACTGTTTTTACCCTTACATATTTGTCGAAAGTACCATTACTTCTGTAATGGTACTTTAGAAAAAGGAGATACTGTTCTTCACATGTTTAGTCATGTATTCATCCCTTCAGCAGGTATTTATTGATTTCCTACTATGTGCAGGAATGCTGCCTCTATTAGTATTTCAGGACTAGCACAGAAGGAACCACTCTCCTTTTTATCGTAGATGGTCACCGATTGAAGTCAGATACTCTGAGTTGGGTCATACTCACAGGCAGGATTTGTAAGTCAAAGACATTAGCATTTACAACGAATTCTTACTTTGTTGAACTAAGTTGTCATAGACTTAAAAACATGTACTCAACTGTTTACCAACCATCATTATGAACTGCAGTGATATTTCCCTTTCCTCTTATCATATCTTTTGTTAGGGACCCCTCTCTTCCCCACTATTGTTTAGCTGGGTGTGTCTACATCCTGCTTCTTTTGTAATAATCTTTTGAATCTCTTTAATAAATTAATGGACTAGTCTGTAACTACTGAGGCCACTACTGAGTAATTTTAACAAAGAGATTATAAAAACACACACACACTGGTGTCTCTTAATTAAGAATGTGATGAGTAGATGAAGGTATTTGGCAATAGTTGAAATCAGCAAGTCATTAAAAATTCTTCCGTGATACTACTAATTTGTTTCTAATAGTCTTATAATTGCAAAATATAAACAAAGACAAATGTGGGTTGGATTCTATGTAAAAAGTATCAGTCTTGTCTTTTCTGCTTAAAAGAGTTATAATTTCCACTTCTGGTGCAGTTGAAATAAGGAATAAAAGCTATATCCCGTGTGTTTGGTTGACAAGCTTTTAATGTTAAGGTTCCTTTTCTGAAAGGTGGCCTTCCTTGACAACGTCTGTTATCAGTTGGTAGCATTGTGTAGTCTAGGAGAAATCACAGAGATGCAGGTGTCTTATGAATAACCAGATGGGAAATGGAAGATGATCAAACTTCTTCCTAGACCCTATGAGTCAAATAGGAATGACAAAAGATTTTCCTTTGCAACTGGGAGGACAGCGAAATTGAATTATAAAAAGTCTTGTATACAAATGACAATAATGCCTAACATAAGCCTCCTCCTTAAAGACAGGAAATCTGTTTTCTAAAGCTTTTCCCATCACCAAAATAAAGCCAGAGTCAGCTATGAGACTCAGCAGCTGTTAAACAGTGCCAGAAACACTGATGAACGTCCAAGACATTTCCTTCAAGCAAAATAATATCCTCCAAAGAGCACGTTCGGAGATCTTTCACACGGACTCAGAGCGGAGAGCGCCACCTATCGTATCACGGCTGCAGTGTCCAGGGCACCTGGCCATCCTTCCAGCCTCCCTTCTACCACCCTCCAGCACATCCAGTTCTGCCCCCGAGAGCTGCGGATAGTAATGTTCTGAGGTGGTCTGAAGTTCACCTAAGTGTGCTCACATCACATTCTATAATGCGAGGAAAACACACGAATTTAAATCAGTTTTTAAAACAACCAGGCCTCTCTTCTCATTTACTAGAATGGAAAAAATTCACTTTTATTACCTCGAAGATGCCAAACAGTGCCATTTTATTACTGTGGGAAGCTGGAAGTCATTTCCGAACCCTTTTGGCAAGGGTGCTATGTAGAGCATCCAGTTTAGTCCTTTAAGTGTCTTCTGAGAACCACCACACTGACTGTGATTTACTGTCTTCAGGAGTTAAAGGGAGCCTTTCTACCCTGAAACTGAAGAAAGAAAGGTGAAGTATGTTTACTAAGCATCCCAATGAGACTTGCAAGAATATGAGACAGCACAGAGTGGGGAGCCAGAGGTAAAGAATACTTTGGTAACCCACATTTTTCAGTATCTACTTTTACATTTGCTTTAAAAGATTATGTTGGCAGCCTTTAGCAGTGGTGACAATTTTTGTATATTGATCAATTGGTCTTTAGGAGACTTTCTCAGACATCTACACATAGTGGCAATAGGACTCCTTTTCCCCTTCCTTTTTGGTGTTTGCATCTTAAATAGGTTTTGGTACACTTCCACAGTGAATGCAGTGCCATAGGGTAAATATGTATGTGTAAATGTATGTGTGTATATATAGAGATGGATAATATACCACCATGAAAAATAATTACATAGTCTATCACATAAAAGATGACAAGCTGTCTGATAGTGCAAAAGGAAATCTAGTAAACTCCTTTTCTTGACAAAAATCAGTGAACTACTGACCTCATGTAGAAAGACCAATCTTTATTTGCCTTTATATTTTTAAATCCTGATAAGTAATCATCCAAAACAACTCTCAGAGGAGGACATGACATTTTTTTTTTTTTTTCTTGTAAACAACCCGACATCTTTCATGGAGCAATGTCTCTAGCAATTACATTCTTAATATAATATTGTATTTATAAGCATCCATAATGGTAGCCTACAGTTTCCATGCCTTTTTTTTTTTAAGTGAAATTAATGTTTTCTTACAATACTTTGGTTATTGATGACAAAAACATTTTTTTTTTCCTGCTCTGCCTGGTAAGTAAATATAACAAATACTCAGAGTGGATGAATTTATGACAATATTGGAAATATTAATGTGGTCTGTTTCTTTTTAGGACCAGGATGATATATCTGTTCTGAAGTAGAGGATTCACACTTGACAGTAGGTTTAGGATTTTATGCTGCTTTCATTGCTCAATCTAGTAGGGATACTAGAGGCCAAACCTTCAAGTAGCGCCTGCTAGGCAAATGGCCGAGGGGAGTGGAGGGCTACATCCAGGGAGTCAGGAATGCAGTGCATTCGATGCAAGAACTTGAAGGTAATTAGAGGAATAAAAGTCCCCTTTACTTAAGAGGAGTGAAATCAAGCCAAAAACTTTGATATATACATAACAAAAAAGTAGGGAAAACGTCCAAGAACAAATTTATCACCAGCTTGCTGAGTCATTATTAATGGCCATTGAAAGAAAACAGTAGAAAAAAGAACAGTAATTAAAGATAAGGCAGAAAAGCGACTGAATTTTTTTTTTAAAGTTCCTCTTTTTAGAAATGCACCCAGGAAGCTCTCTCTATTTAAAACTGGCAAACATGGCCGGGCGCGGTGGCTCAAGCCTGTAATCCCAGCACTTTGGGAGGCCGAGACGGGCGGATCATGAGGTCAGGAGATCGAGACCATCCTGGCTAACACGGTGAAACCCCGTCTCTACTAAAAAAAAAATACAAAAAACTAGCCGGGCGTGGTGGCGGGCGCCTGTAGTCCCAGCTACTCAGGAGGCTGAGGCAGGACAATGGCGTAAACCCGGGAGGCGGAGCTTGCAGTGAGCTGAGATGCGGCCACTGCACTCCAGCCCGGGGGACAGAGCGAGACTCCGTCTCAAAAACAAAACAAAACAAAACAAAACTGGCACACACATTGGGCGGACTCATATGTTTCCTCTGTGTGTCATTTATTCTTTTATATTTCCATCCATCCGTGTATTCATCCATCAATAGATCTATCCATCCTTCACCCAATTATCCATCTATTGCAACCAAGTATTTTTCAATTATTTTCTTTCTTCCACTTGTAAATCCAACCTGTTTTAGGTGGCTGCTATATAACAAGTAATATTACTAGTGATAGAATGACATGGAAGATGGAGTCTCTTCCCCTGGCGAGCTTAGCATCCAAGTGGAGAGAAAGTTAAGGATATCATTACTACACCATGTGATAGATGATATGATAGCACTACACCATGAAGATAGGCTTCTAAGTTAGAGAGGTGGATCTGGGAAGGCTGACATTAAAGTTGAACTGTAAGAGAAGATGGTGAAGAGGAAAGATAATTCTAGGCAAAAAGCACGGTATATGCAAAATGTGTCCTTAATTATTGATATTCATTTATATTCACAAAATCATTTAACAAAACTCCACTCCTTAAAACACAACATGATATAATGATTCAATTAATAATGACTTGTGGAGGCAATAAATCTTGGTGGTTACATGCACTGCCTTTGGAACCCGATTTCCTGGACTTGAATCCTGGCTCTTACTCTGTCTACCTGATAACCTAAGGGAAATTACTCAAATTTGTCTGCCTCAGTTTCCCTTTCTTCAACTAGAGATAGTAACTGTATATCTTATAGTGAGTATTACGTGAATTTATGCATGCAAAACTTAAGTATATTTGGTAGAAGTAATTTCTCAATACATGTTAGGTAGGATAATATTTTTCCCTTGGTTAAAATGATCTTACTGATGATCCTTTTTGAAGAGATGTGTGAGGGCTATCAGAATTTGAGACTTACTACATTCAGAAACCACAGAGGCTTCACTTTTCTTAAAACTTTAGAACTCTTTCCAGTAGTGAGAAAAACCTCTAGAAATTCACTCAGATTCCTGAGTTCAAATTCTGTCTTTGCTACCTTCTAACTTTGAGGTCTTTAGCAAGTTGCTTAATGCCTGTGCCTCAGTTTCTCATCGCAAATGCAGACACCAATATCTCCCTCATGGGGCTGCTGCAAGGATTAAATGGGATGATGTGTAAATGTGACTGGCATCACCCAAAGGTTTGTTTCATCATCCAAACCAAACAAACAAAAACAAACAAACAAAAAAATCCTCCTTTAAATTGCTATAATGGCTAATCTAAGACTTGTGAAAAATATCTTTCCCAAAATACTTTCTATAGTTTGAGAGATGACATATAAATAGTCTCATCTGCATTCGCCAACTCTGGAAAATACTCCTGAATGCTATTGCTGACTTTGATACGCTGCCTTTGCATCTTTGCCAGAACTTGCTCTGGGTTGCAGTTATTCATAGAATGCCCTTGGATAATGTGATAGGTTGAATTTGAATTAGTCCTCCAATCATTTTGGAGCCAGTAATAATGGCAACTAAAATGGTCATCTGGAGAATGAACTAAGCATGGACATTTTCCAGTACAATCTCTTTCTATTTTTTGTCCTTAAAATAACTCAAAAGAAGATAATATGCTGTTTGAGTAAGTAAGCATTAAACATGCTAACATAAAATTAATTTTCTGTGTACACTTAATATATGCTTTAAAAGACCACTAATCTCAGATGGAATACAAATACAAAGTGACTTTTAAAAACTCATAAATTATAGCCAACAGATATTGCATTAGATCTTTTCTCTTTTCCTGGAATTATTTTTAATTGCAATTGTTTTAAGGCTGAGCACCAAGCCCATCAGAGCACTATGTACAGACTGGCTTTAAATAAAGTCAACATATCATCACGTTGCTAATACTATACAAATCTTTGGTCTCTCAAACATCTCTGCTTTTCTCCCACATATCAATTACCTAAGACCAGGGCTTGTTAGTCTGCCTGAAGGAGTACAGAAGCTCCAGGCTGGCATAGCTTCTATTTTATTAAAATTTTTTTCTTGCCTGCAACCTGATTTCTTCTGGTCTGACCTAATTCCTTTGATGCCTGAGGCTTGGAGGCCAGTGCTAATCTGCATCACGGATGTGTGGAGGCAAGGTAAGACAATTGGAAGAAAAGTAAAAGGAGGAAAGAATGGCACCTGGGTGAGAATGCTTTTCAAATCCAAAATAAGCATTTTGAAAGGAGGACATTTTTGTTTCACTGCATCCTTTAAAGAGGAACCTAAATTCAATGCAGGACCTAATACCAATTTGTCTTCTCTCTTAACTCTTTACTTTTTAAAGGTAGATAGTAAACCATTGTATAACTATGACAAAAAAGAATGGCAGAATGCTAATTGTAGCATCGTAGGATAAATTCCAACATAAGAAAAATATCTGTTTATGAAAAATAAGTCATGCTTTAGATGTCATAATGATAGAAAAGGTTTGCGCTGACTTGCAAGTAAAGATCACATGACATTCTAAGCTTTGTTACTAAGCTTTGGAACGTGCTGATATTCAGTTTCTTAGACCTGTCCACTAAGTTATTGTTTCTCTGGGTCTGTTCCCAGTTTCTTTTTCCCTTTGGGAAGCAGGTTCTTCTTACTGCTCAAATATGTGTCCAACATCTTGTAGTCATTAATATACCAAAGGCAGGGGCTAAAGGGGCAGATTTTCAAAGTGTCTGTGCTCTCTTGATTTTGGATTACTATGAATCCTGGAGAAGTGGGAAGGTGAAATTTATCCTTTCTTGCTAACAAATTGCACACTTCTTCTTTTGAGATGTTACAAAGTGTAATTTTGTTTGCACGGATTTACAAGAATAGGGGAGGGTGTCCATTTGTGATTTGATTAATGGAGATTCACAAAGTCACCCTTACACCTGCTCCCGTGAGAAGAGATGTACTTTATTTAAAGCAAGAAAATGATCAGTAACAGTAATTGTTTTCAACACAGTAGCACGCCTTGGTACAGGGATATTTTCACTTCACAGATGTTTGAAGTCACTTGGAGCTCAGCCTCCAAGCTTGTTATTCATTTGGCATCCAAATTCATGTTTCATAGCCATGTGACTATCTTCTGTGCCAAAAATAGAAGGGATCTTCTGAATTTTAGAGCCATACTGTAGCTGCCTAACCTACACAGCTTCTGTGTTTCAGGAAATATTTGCAGATTCAAAATATATATTTCAGTCAATTGTTTAAAACTATTTATTCAACAGATATTTATGGCTGCTAACTGGTACAAATGTGTGTGCTTTTTGTGTTCCTCCCAGAGGTAGGAAGTGTCTCCTTTATATTCTCCTTTTATTTTCACTTGTATTTTAGTAGTGGATACACCAGTGAGCAGGAAAATGATCACTACACAGATACTGAGAACGAAAGAAAAAGAACAGGGGTTTGTAGTCCAGATAATTCACAATGTGCAAAGCTGATAGAGTCATACCCAACAATAGATAGGACTTTAGATTCTTAGGTGTGTGTGTGCTATATTTTAACACAAGCCCCACAGTCAGCATTTTTCACACTGAAGAAAAATGTTGGCAGTTTAGCCTGAACATTGCTTCTAACAGAACTGGAAAGGCCATTTGAAGTCCACACATCACTTCCTATTTGATCCAAAGAAATAAAAAATCATGCATTGGTACAAATTGTTGCTACTTTATTTCATTGGCCGCTCATAAGCAAATGAACACTTAAGAGCAGAAAATCCAGCTATAATTTAGGATCCCAAACTATGCATTATGGTTTTCTTTAGCAGAGATATCAAAAATTATCTCATATTTAGTTTATATTGTTCAGTTCTGAAATCCATTATTGCTTGTGCGTTGGGCAGGTAAAGATTAATTTGCGTTTGTAAACGTGCACACCCTTGGGGGCAGTTGTATTTTATACACGAGTGAACAAGGGTCTTTTAGCAGCAAGTCTGTGGAGCTGACATTTTTATGCCTTCTATTTTTTTTTAAGTACAAGTCTAAGCACACAAACAGCAGATTCCCAATTTTAAACTGCTTGTTGAACTCATCTTTTAGTTTAATATTATAATTAATGTGGTTTGAAAGCTAACATTTGGTGTAAACTTTATATGCATATACATACAAATATTTTCCTCAGACACAAAATTTTTTAACAAGTATAGTAAGGAATGGTTTATATTTAATTAATACCATAACCCGTTTAATAAAGGATGCTACCTACTATGTGAAGAAATAAGAATAAATTTTTTTTAAATGAGCATTCCATCTTACAGTGCATCTAGGAGAGATTGCTTATGTTTTTGCTGTAATTTTACAAAATGAAAAATTACAACAAATATCTATTAGATTAGCTTGTATAAGGTTGACTCCATCAAAATTCCTTTGCGTCCTATTTTATTTATACAGAATTCTGATGAGGAATGTGTGGTCCTGAATTCCTCAAGCAAGCTAGACCTAATGCATATGATAACGATCACAGCAATTAAAGACACAATAGATGTACTTCGTCCCAAATGAGATCTGAACTCCTGATTAAAGAAAGACAGGGCCTCTTCCTTTTTCCTGTGTGTGTCTTGTGTAACAAACTCATTGTCTATAACTAATAGATAAAAATGCAATGAGGTGAGCCTGTAATACAACAGATAGTGAAACAAACAAACAAAAGTTGCTTACATTTCTGCTTGCTGTGCTAACCCCTTTCTCAGATGATCTTGGCAGCTTTACCTTTTTCTAATTTTGCTAACATCTCACAAACATGAAACAGCTCCCCCTCAACCCTCTGGCTCCTCCTTCTCCCTTCTTTTCTCCTTCCCACTATTTCATTACATTTTCTTATGTGCATACCATCAAGTCCTCTTGGACACATAATCAGATTTGTGCCAGACTATGTTTCTTGGCTTTAATGGTTAGTTAGCTTTCCAGAATACACATGCTGCTTTATACATGCTTTTATTACTGACATCATGAGAATGCATCTCTCCTGTGTTTACAATTGGGTGTTCACCCTTAAATAAAAGCCATGAGATCAGGTTTAAGAGAATCGTTGTTTAAGAGAATCTTTGAAAAGCAGAATAAAAACAGCTGTTATCTGCTTGAACCATTTCATTTTCTTTCATGATCTGAATGATAATGATGTGTAACAGTGGGCAGTCTCCAGCTTTCATTATACACCATACATCAGAGTCTCTTTCAGGACGGAATTGGGTCTCTGTCTCGGAGTTCCAACAGGATCTTTTTAACCTCACTTCTAACAGGTGTTGGTGTTTGAGGGAGGGGGTGAAGGGAGAATAAAACACCTTTGCTTGTTACCCCACTGACCTCTGGATCCAGGAGGCTGGTTTTCATTGGCAATGTGGGTTTGAAAGTCAAACCAGGTCCTTGCTGAAATCTCTCTCGCCAGAAACAGATTACAAATATTTCCACATGTCAAACAAATGAACAATAGGGTGGTCCTTATTAATCAAAGCTCTTCTAAACCAAGTACAGATGGTAGCAATGAACTTCTCTTCCGTGAAGATTTCTGGAGACTGGAGGAAATATATCTCACAGAAATACACATTTCTTCCAGAGACACCAGACGAGGAATAAGGAGCTCAACCCAAATGTAACTCAAAATGAAATGAAACAGAACAATAACAAATAAATAAAAAATTTAAAACACCAGTATTCTCAATGATCCAAACCAGAAGGCTGATTGAGCTTATTTCCATTCAACACTCCCTCGTCACAAGCTGTTCCTAAGGATTCTGCAGCATTTGCCTAGAGACGGACAAGCTCAAATTGGTTTTAACCTCCAGAGTCCCCTTTTCATATCGCAGATGTTGCTGATTTGGGGACACAGTTGTGCTTTCCCCAAAGTCTGTGACTTCCAGGCTCTGGTGGCATCTACTACTGAGAGCATAACTCCTCTCAGACAACAATGTCATTTGTTATTTTTAATTAACAGAAAAATATCAATAGCAATGGTTGAAACTGCATTGTATTCAAAACTTGAGAGTGAAGAAAGTTTGGGAAGCAATTTTATTTAAAGAACAGCCCAGAGGCTGGACGGATGGCTGCATTTCTCTGACCCTAGCTGTATTACCTAAGCCTCTTGGGTGGCAAAAAACTGGGTTGAGAAATCTCCTGGGAACAAAGACTCCTTGGGACGTTCTGTACCACCAGATGTTACTATTTAGGAAGAGTGTATTTCAGATGCTTTAGCAAAATGGTTTCACTTCTTCACTCAAGATTGGTGCTATTATGGTCCCGTGTAGTCTGTCCTTCAAGGTGAAGGATCAAACGAAGCTAAGATGTCACTCAGTTCACGTCTTGTCTCAAAGCAGTGTTAAACCTAAATTGTATTTGAAAGGTGAAAATTCTATTGTGAAGCCCTTAACACAGAGGATCTGTGATTTGCACTGATAAAAAAAAAAAAATTCCATGATGTAAAAACTTTACCAGAGGCCATTTCTCTTTTTAGCCTAAATCTTTCATATTGCAGCTAAGAGTGTACTTCCTCTTGGTCTGATCTCAGTAAAGAGAGCAGTATTCAAAATACTTTAATGTATGGTTTAAGATTTTTCAAAGTATCTTCTCAAAGTTTTTCAAGATAATTACAGTAAAGATGGGAAATTTTTCTACTAATAGATTAAGTATGTGCCTGAAACCTCAGATTAATTATAATCTTTTTCAAGAGGACTAAAATTATATAATTTTTTATGAGGAGATAACACTTTATTGGATTTTAAAAGGAAATGAAATATTCCTTTTAAAGAAGATATAGGCATTATATGTAAAAACAATTCCTTTACATGTCATAATTAAGATTTCATGACTTTTTTGGGGGAGGTGTGGAGATTATTCAACTGATTTTAAACTTGTTGGAAAATAAAAGGCCTTATGAAAATAATCCCTATTATTATTTTGAAAATGTGAGATATATTTTGTTCAATATATGAAATAATATTTTTCTTTTTATTCCTTCTTTTTGTCATGCAGGCTGGAGTGCGGTGGTACAATTACAGCTCACTGCAGCCTCCATCTCCTGGGCTCAGGTGATCCTCCCATCCTGAGTAGCTGAGACTGCAGGTGGGCAACACCTCCATGGCTAATTTTTTAATTATTCATAGAGACTGGATCTGGTCTTGAACTCCTGGGCTCATGTAACCCTCCCACTTTTGTCTCCCAAAGTATTGGGATTACAGGCATGAGCCACCACACCTGGCCTGAAATAGTAGTTTCCAATATCACATTTGGGGTATTCAGTTCTCTGAATATGTGGCAGTACATCCAATTCTAAATTAATACAGAATCATTGCCAATGACAAAAAAGACTTCGTTCTTCCCATTTTTTGTGTGTGATGTTGGATAAGGGATAGTATCTCACTGAAATTGACTTTCCCCGAGAAAGTGAAAGAAAGCACGCTGGTTCTCAGAGTGGGCATTCCTCATGCTACACTTGCATATATTACAGCACCACCATAAAATTCAGGGTAGTATATGTACTCTGTTCCATAAGCCAATATAGTAACTTCCAAGTGGAGAAGACAATGAAAGATGAATTTATGTATTAGAACCTCAACACTCTTGAGGAATACCTGAAAAATTATTCTAGAATGTCAACATAGCTTTTAGAATTTTTGCTAAAAGCCATATTTATATTCAATTCAGATATTATACAAATCTATAAATATTAAGTCATCTTGATTTGTCTACTCTTCTATTGTAATTAAATTAAAGATAAGGAGATGCCACGTATCTTTTAGGTGAAATTAATAAGAATGCACATGAGAGAAAAAAATGATAAGTTTGATGGAATAGGAAGAGTAAGAAATTAAGGAAAAGGAAGAGGAGATCTAAATCTCCACCTGGAGAAATATATTAGTCTGAGGAAATTTGAAATGACTATTCACCAGAATATGGATTAAAAAGTTAGCTATATTGAAAGTAATTCACATTTTAAAATGCTTACAACCTATTAAACACTTTTTTCATTGCTTTATACTTATTCAAAGTTTCTAAGTGAAGTGTCTGAGAGCTTAAGTTCTGGGTTTGAATCTGAGCTTTGCCTCTTACTGATTGTTTGCCTTGGCCCAGTAGCTTCCTTATGCTTCCATGTCCTCATATATAAAATGTGATTAAAAACTCATTAAAAAACCTTCTTCATAGGTTTATTATGAAGATAAATTGATTAAATATTGGGAAGTTCTTGGAACAGTATCTGGGATGTACTAAACACTACAAGGGTTTATTATAAAATATTCTTATTTAATTTTCACAGGAACTTTCCAAGATACAAACATTATTTTCCTTTTAAAGTAAAGATAACTGGGGCTTCAAGGTTGATTACCTTGCCTAAGATCAACAGCTAGTAGATGGTGGCAAGGGGGTTGGTATTCTCTATATCTGATTCTGGTGTCACAGCTTCACCATGCTGTAGAGTGAACTTATATTTAACTACCAAGTAAGAAACTGTAATCAGATCTTCTGATAAAAATCAAAGACACTCGGGTGAGGTGGCTCAAACCTGTAATTCCAGCACTTTGGGAGGCAGAGGTGGGTGGATCATGAGGTCAAGAGTTCGAGACAAACCTGGCCAACATGGTGAAACCCTGTCTCTACTAAAAATACAAAAATTAACTGGGTGTGGTGGCACGCGCTTGTAGTCCCAGCTACTCAAGAGGCTAAGGCAGAAGAATCACTTGAACCTGGTAGGTAGAGTCTGCAGTGAGCCAAGATCATGCCACTGTACTCCAGCCTGTACAACAGAGTGACACTCTGTCTCAAAAAAAAAAAAACAAAAAAAAAAAAACAAAAAAAAACAAAAACAAAAACAAAACAAAGACATCGACTTTACTGGCTACCATCTCTCTTTAGAAAGAGTGGTAGATAACTGTACAAATATAGAAACATATACACTGCAGAATGTATGTAAATGTGCATTTTGGCATCTCTAAATTTTAAACTCATTTTTCCAAGAGTACCCACTTATTGAGTTATTTGATAATAACGCTACTTTTGATATGCCAACCTAGAGGTACCATCATTAAAGAAAAAGTGTTATGGCCAGGCACAGTGACTCACGCCTGTAATCCCAGTACTTTGGGAGGTCAAGGTGGGCAGATCACCTGAGGTCAGGAGTTCGAGACCAACCTGGCAAAAATTGTGAAACTCCATCTCTACTAAAAATACAAAAATTAGCTGGGAGTGGTGGTGCACACCTGTAGTCCCAGCTACTCTGGAGGTTGAGGTATGAGAATCACTTGAACCCAATAGTTGGAAGTTGCAGCAAGCTGAGATCATGCCACTGCACTCCAGTCTGGGCAACAGAGGGAGACTCTGTCTCAAAAACAACAACAACAACAACAACAACAACAACAACAACAACAACAAAAAACAAACACACACACAAAAAAACAAGGAAAAGTGTTACATACATTCCAATAGCTCCCCCCACCTTTTTTTAAATTGTTACTATTCTGGGATTAATTGTTGTTACCAAGGTTCTCATCAAGGACATCTTCCAAGATTTGTCTGAGTAAATAAAGACCTGTTGGTTAGGCTTTCTCTCAACTGAGTGAACCTTTCCATTCTATACTTGTCACAGTTTTTATTACATATTTTAATAAAAGGTGGTTTGCAAAATGCGTGTCTTCTCCACTATACTGAAAGCTACGTGAATGTAATAATTATTTGTGGTTTGCTGATTCTTTTATCTCTGGCACCTAGAATGGTGTTCAGCATAAAATGAGACAGCTGCACAGTCAATGTTTGCCTTATTAATCAACAAAACTCTCTGGCCTCTGACGGGCTGTTTGGGGGTGATGGTGGGAGTTGGAATAAAGACTGGTACACATGCATGGCATGTTGGAGGCTGTGAGACCAAGAATGCTCCATGGACAGTGCTGTTTCAGGGCTGTTTCAAATAGAAAATATAGAGACAAGATAATACTAAGAAAATGGAAGACAATAGGAAAAACAAGGTCAACTTAAGAGAAACCTGAGTTATTTTGTTTCAGAGGAGGGTAGGAAGTTCAGGGCGAATTTTTGTTTTGTTTTGTTTTGTTTTTTACAGTAGTTGTAGCAGTTTTGGGTAGATTCTCTTTCTGAAATCTTATTAAAACAAGCTGGCTCTGGTTAGAACCTATAGGCTAGAATAATGTATACCGAGAGGGTTGATGGCAGCAGTAATATCACCTTTATATGGTGGATTCTCTTGGTACGTATCAAAGAATCATCACCCAGTGACCCCTGGGTGCAGGAGCTTGTATGTGATTAATCATGGAAGTACTTTGTCTGTTGAACTCTGGAGGGAAGTTTCTGTACCCAGCAGGTGAAATAACATACTAGGGAGCCTGGCAGGCAGAATGGCATATTCCCTCCTGACCTCAATTTCTCAGCCATGGTGCTGTCTGTTTGTGCGTAAGAGCGCTAGGCTAAGAAAAACAGCACGGATCCTATCAGGACCCCACAGTATAGGGAGATGGTGATATTCTCATTGAGTCAAGTAAAGAGGCTAGATTTCAGTGGTATTTGAGAAAGCAGGAAGATAGACTAATTTGGCTACCCATTTTAAAAGAAAGTATGCCAGCTGCTAAATCTTTCCTTACCAATTTATGCCCATTTAGTTTATATCTCTTGGAATTGCAAAACGAACGAACAAGCAAACAATTACTAATTTTAATTCTTTAGAGGGAAATATTTATTCTCATTCTTTTCTTCTCTATGACTGAACAAGTTATTAACTTCAAGGAGAGGAAGTTTTTAGGTATATAAACAGAATATATATATATATATATATATATTTGGGCTTATTTTATTTTGAAATTAAGTTAAAAATCAGACACACTTATGTGGGTTTTATTCCTCTTAACAGGTAACCCCCTAATGCACAGTGAATTTGAACAGGCATCTGGAAATGATGCTGCTTAGTGACTTCAGGGACAACTAAGACATGTCCTGAGGTTGACTGGCTGAAAAAAATTTCCTGGAAGTCAGGCACTCTTATAAACATGCAAAATGAGGAGGACAGAGCAAGATGGTCAACTAGAAGCTTCTAGCACTCATTTCCCCAACAAAGACAGCCAAAACAACAAGCAAACTATATTTTAATACAACAACTAAAGGACAGTGCCGGCATACATTAAAGGAGCTACAGAGACCCTGGAGAGCACAGAAACTCAGCATGGCCACATAGAGAACAGAAGGAAGTACCTGGCCTCCTTCACATCTTCCCACAGCTGGAATCAATTGGAAACCAGGAGGAACTTCTCCCTACAGGGAACAGGTAAGCAAGAGGACCCTGGTTGCCCAAAGCAGTACCTTGGACCACTATAGTCTTCACTACTGGGGTCCCTGGCCTGTGTGAACTCCAGGCAGCTGAGGGGAGCTGCCTGGGTATGAAGAAGCACTATGCATCCCAAAACAGTCTCATCCCTCTGTGTCTGAGCTGAAGTGGTACTGCCTCCTGGAGAAACAATACTCTGGCCACCCAGAGCACGTACATTGGCCACCACCTTCCTGGTGCCAAAGCTGAAGCAGTGCCCTGACATGAGGAAGCTACACCTTGGCTGCCCAGAGTGGCCACAAATCCTAGTACCTAAGCTGAAGTAGCACCCTGCCTCCTAAGGAAATGGGACCTGAGCTGTTTAGAACAGCCATACTCCTGTGCCTGAGTTGAAGAAGGCATATTGTTCCCTGAGAAAGTGTTGCCTTCCATGGCCGAACTGAATAGCTATGCATCCTAGGGCTGAGCTGATGCAGTACCTCGCATCCCTGGGAAACAGAGCACTGGCTTAGCTAAGACATCTCACCCTAAAGGCCAAATAACTCTAGTATTCTACTTCCTTGGAGCTGGACCCGCTTCCTAGAGTCTGAACTGCTGAGATACCCTTCTTTCTAGGGAGTGGAATCATTGCTGTGCTGCTCCCTATCTCCTGGGACCCGAAAGACAGCTGCGTCCAGCCATTCTGGGGTACTTGCTGCTGCTGCACCTGGACTAACAAAGTCTAGGATACAGCTGAGCTTCACTATTTCAGGGTCTAGAGTCACCACTATGTAGCACCTCATCCCCTGTGACCCACATTGCCACTGAGACTTACTGGCTCGTGTTCCTCAACTACAGCCATACCCTGCTCCCCAGGCCCAAACCTCCAGAGCACACTTTCTTTCCTAGGGTTAGGCCAGTACTGTTCCCAGTCTCCCAGGGGTAAAATCACAGTTACAATCCAGCTTCCAGGGCCTGAGCTTCTAGGCAGTGACTTAGAGTCAGAGATCCTGGCTCTATGGGCAACCTTCATTCATCTCTGCCACAGACAGCAAACTTGAATCCCAAAGTCCAGGTGCTACTGTAGGTTCATAGACTCTGAGTCTTGACATGGTCCCCAGAGATGTCCCTGGTGCCTGTATCTGGAACCCAGCGCTGCTGCAGCTGCTCGTAGGTCATGTCAGACTAGACAAATGGCATACCCTAAGATAAGGCTTTCCACTGGGAGGAAATGGGAACAGAAGGAACCCCCAAAGCCCTTACCACTGAGGAACTTAATCACCTATGCTACCAACACCACTGCCACAGACTTCTATAGCCTAGACCATTGAGGCACACACAGGTATTGTTACTGTTGAATATAGCTTAAGAACACCATTCTGTCTACCTGGAAAAACACTACACCTTTCCCAGCCAGCAACCTAAAACCTAACTGCAAGTGAATGTCATTTTCTACAAAAGCTGCTGTAGAAAGTTTGGAAGAAGTTATTGCTCCACCAGATGCACAGACATCAACATCAAAACAGGGATACAGGAAACATGAAAAAGCAAGGAAATATAATACCACCAAAACCACACAATACTGTCTAGTTATAGATCCAATGAAAAGGAAACTATGAATTGCAGGAAAGGGGATTAAAGATAATAATCTTAAGGCAACTCAACAATATATAAGAAAATAGAGATAGATAATTTAACAAAATCAAGAGAACAATTCATAATATGAACAAGAAATGTAGCAAAGGGATAGATATCAAAAGAACCAAACAGAAATTGTGCAGTTGAAGAATTCAATAAATGAGATAAAAAATATAGTAGAGATCTTCAGCAGCAGACTTAATTAAGAAGAAGAATGAATCTTTGAACTTGAAGATGGGTCATGTGAAATTACTCAATCAGAAAAAAAGGAAATAAGAAAGAAAAATAGTGAAGAAAGCCCACAAGACGTATGCGATACCACTAAGTGAACAACTGTTTATTAGTATTAAGGAGTTCTAGAAGGAAGAGAGATGGAAAAAGGCATAGAAAACCTATTTAATAAAATTATAGCTGAAAAATCCCCAAATCTCAACAGAGATATTGATATGGTTTGGATTTGTGTCCCCACCTAAATCTCATGTTGAATTGGAGGAGGAGCCTTGTAGGAGGTGATTGGATCATGGGGGTGGATTTCCCCCTTGTTGTCCTCATGATCATGAGAGAGTAAATTTTCATTTTCTGATAGTTTAAAAGTGTATGTCACATCCTCCATCACTCTCTCTTTTGCTATGCCATGGTAAGATGTGCTTGCTTCCCCTTCACCTTCCACCATGATCATAAGCTTCCTAAGGCCTCCCAGTCATGCTTCCTGCTAAGCTTCAGGAACTGTGAGTCAACTAAACCTCTTTTTTTCCATAAATCAGTCTCAGACAGTTCTTGATAGTAGTTGAAAACAGACTAATACAGATATGGACATCCAGATTCAGGAAGCTCAAAGTTCCTCAAGTAGATTCAACCCCAAAGATTCTGTATAAGGCATATTTAGTCAAGTTGTCAAAAGTAAAAGACAAAGAGAGAATTTTTTAAAACAGTGAGAAAAAAGTGTCAAGTCATGTGTAAGAAAATCTCCATGAAACTATCAGCAGATTTCTCAGCAGAAGTCTTATAGACCAGGAGAGAATTGGGTGATATATTCAAGGTGCTGAAGGAAGAAGAAAAAGAAGGAAAAACCAATGCTAACCAAGAAGTATACTCGGTAAAACTACCCTTCAGAAATGAGAGAGAAATAAAGTCTTTCCCAGACAAGCAAAAACTGAGGGAATTCATCACCACCAGACCAGCCTTGCAAGAAATGCTTAAGGCAGTCCTACATATGGAAGGAAAAAGATGATAATCACACCACAAAAACATGCAAAAGTATAAAATTAACTGGTAGAGCAGATCGGTAGAAGAAAAAGAGAAAAGAATCAAACACTTTCATTATAGGAAACCACCAAACTGCAATGATAGAAATGGGAGAAAAAAAAAGAAATGAAAGATGTAAAAACAACCAGGAAACAACAAAATGACAGGAGTAAGTCCTCATCTATCAACAATAGTCTTAAATGTAAACAAATTAAATTCCTTAAGTAAAAGTTATAAAGTGACTGAATGTATAAAAAAGTCATGACTCCGTTATACGCAAAAAAGCTAATGTCACCCTGTAAAGACACAAATAGATTGAAAATGAAGGGATGGGAAAAGGTATTCCATGTAAACAGAAACCAAAAGTAAGCAGAAGTAGCTATACTTATATCAAGTAAAACAGATTTTAAGTAAAAAGCTGTAAAAAGAGACAAGGTCATTATATAAAGGGATCCATTCAGCAAGAGGATATAACAATTTTAGCCTAAAGGGAGAGACAGATTCCAGTACAATAATAGTTGGGGACTTCAACATCCCACTGTCATCATTGGACAGATTATCTAGACAAAAATTTCAACCAATAGGCCTTGGATTTAAACTGCATTTTAGGCCAAATGTACCTACCAGATATTTACAGAACTTTTTATCCAACATCTGCAGAATACACATTCTTTTTATCAGCACATAAAACATTCTTCAGCATAGACCACATGTTAGGCTGTGAATGTCTCAATAAATTTAAAAGAATTGAAATAATAACAATTATCTAAAAAAGAAAAGACCCAAATAAATAAAATGAGAAATAAAAAAGGAGAAATTATAACTAATATCACAGAAATACAAAGAATCATTAGAAACCATTATGAGTATCTCTGTGCCAACATGTTGGGAAACCTAGTGGAAATGGGTAAATTCCTGGACACATACAACCTACCAAGACTGAACCAAGAAGAAATAGAAAACATGATCAAATTAATCACAAATAACAGGATTGAATCAGTAATAAAAACAAGAGCCCATCAAAGAAAAGTGCAGGAACTGATGGCTTCACTGCTGAATTATACCAAAGATTTAAAGGAGAATGAATATCAATTGTTCTCAAACCTTTTCAGAAAACTGAAGAGGAAAGAAGTCTTCCAAAATCACTCTATGAGGCTAGCATTACTGTGATATCAAAATCAGACAAGAACACAACAATTGAAGAACACTGGAGGCCAGTATTCCTGATAGACATAGATGCAAAAATTCTCAACAAAATATTGCAACTCAAATTCAGCAGCACATGAAAAAACTATTCAACATGATCATGTGGGATTTATCCCAGGGATGCAAGGATGGTTCAACATACACAAATCAATACACATGATAAATCACATAAACAGGATCAAGGATAAAAACCGTATGATCTCCTCAATAGATGCAGAAAAAGCATTTGATTAAATTCAGTATCCCTTCATTATAAAACCCCTCAACAGACTAGTTATAGAAGGAATGTACCTTAACACAATAAAGACCATGTATGATAAACCCACAGTTCACATCTGAACTGAGAAAAGCTGAAAGCTTTTTCTCTAAGAATTTGAACATGACAAGGATGCCCACTCTCACCACCCTTGCTCAATATAGTACTGAAAGTCCTAGCCACAGGAACCAGGCAAAAGAAAGGAAACAAGAGCAACCAAAGAGGAAAAGACTAAGTAAAACTTTCCCTGTTTGTGGGAACACGGTCATATACACAGAAAACGCTAAAAGCTCTAACAAAAACAACCAATAACCAAATTTAGTAAAGTTGCAAGATACAAAAGTAACATGAAAAAATCAATAGCATTTGTATACACCAACAATGAACTAGTAAAAAAGAAATCAAGAAAGCAATCTCATATCCAATATCTACAAAATAATTACCTGGGAATACACTTAACCAAAGAGGTAAAAGATCTCTACAAGGAGAACTAAAAACATTGGTGAAAGAAATTGTAGAGGGCACAAAAATGGAAAGATGTCCCATGCTCATGGATTAGAATTAATATTTTAAAAATGGCCATGGCCATACAAACAAAGGTGATCTATAGATTCAGAGCAACGCAATGACTTTGCATAGAAACAAAATCCTGAAATTAATATGGAACCACAGGAACTGTGAATAACCAAAGGAATCCTGAGCAGAAAGGATTGCCAGAGTCATCATACTATCTGACTTCAAAATATACTGCAAAGCTAAATAACATGGTACTAGCATAAAAACAGACAACAGAAGAATAGAACAGGCTAGAGAACCTAGAAATAAATTCACATATTTATAGCTAACTGATTTTTGACAAAGTTGCTAAGAACATTTATTAGACAAAAGTCAGTCTCTTCAATAAATATTTCTGGAAAACTGGATATTTGTATGCAGAAGAATGACACTAGACCCCCATCTTTCACTGTATACAAAAGCTAACTCAAAATGGATTAAAGATTTAAATGTAAACACTGAAACTATAAAACTACTAGAGGAAAACATAAGGGAAACCACTTCAGGACATTGGCCTGGATAAGGATTTTATGGAGAAGACCTCGAAAACACAGCAAGAATAGACAAATGGGGTTATATCAAACTGAAATACTACTGCACAGCAAAGAAAACAATCCACTGAGTGAAGAGACAACCAGCAGAAGGGAGAAAATATTTACAAAGTATTCATCTGACAAAGGATTACTAACCAGAATATGTAAGGATCTCGAACAACTCAATAGCAAAATTCTGACAGACCCCCAAATAATCTCATTTGAAAATAGCAAATGAGTTGAATAACCATCTCTCTCAAAATAAATAAATAAATAAAGACATACAAATGGCCAACAAGTATATGAAAAAAACGCTCAACATCACTAATCCTGAAGGAGATGCAGATCGAAATCACAATGAGATATCATCTCACCCCAGATAGAATGGCCATTATCAAAGAGAAAAAAAATAACTGATTGGGGGAGTGGCTCACACCTGTAATCCCAGCACTTTGGGAGGCTGAAGCAGGTGGATCACTTGAGGCCAGGAGTTCGAAACCAGCCTGGCCAACATGGTGAATACCCATCTCTACAAAAACATAAAATTAGTTGGGCCTGGTGGCACACGCCTGTAGTCCCAGCTACTCAGGAAGCTGAAGCATGAGAATTGCTTGAACCTGGGAGGTGGATGTTGCAGTGAGCTGAGATCATGCCACTGTACTCTAGCCTGGGTGACAGAGCAAGACTCATCTCAAAAAAAAAAAAAAAAAAAAGAGAGAGAGACAAAAAGTAACAAATGCTAGCAAGAGTGCTAAGGACATAGAGAAAGGAGAACTCTTACATGCTGGTTGGTGGGAATGTAAGTTAGTGTAGCCATTGTGGAAAATAGCATGGAGGTTCCTGAAAAAAAAAAAAAAAAAAAAAAAAACAACTAGAAATACCATATGATCTGGCAATCCAACTACTGAGTATATACCCAAACAAAGGAAATCAGTGTATTGATGAGATATCTGCACTCCAATGTTTGTGGCAGCACTATTCACAATAGCCAAGATATGGAATCAACCTAAGTGCCCAATGGCAGATAAATGGATAAAGAAAATGTGGTATATATACACAACAGAATAATAGTCAACCATACAACAGAATAAAACCCTGTCATTTGTGTCAACATATATAAGCTTGGAGGACATCACATTAAATAAAATAAGCCAGTCACAGAAAGACAGATACCATATGTTCTCACCCAGATGTAGAAGCCAAAAGAGTTGATCTCACGGAAGTAAAGATAGAATAGTGGTTATTAGAGGTTGGGAAGGGTACAGGAGGAGGGGGATAGACAAAGTTTGTTTAATGGATGCAAAATTACAGCTAAATAGGAAGAATGAGTTCTAGTGTTCTATAGCACCGCTATTTATAGTGACTATAAATAACAACTGACTGTATATTTTCAATTAGAAGAGTGGGTAAGAAATTTGTCAATTAGTCAGAATCTATAATAAATAATAATACATATATAATAAATGATAAATCATTAACAAAAATCTATGGCACCCATTATATTCGATAGGAGAAAGTATAGAGCCATTCAAACTTGCATTTTCTAAAAAATAGGCAACTACATATTGTAATTCCATTTTAAAAATAGAAAATAGACATCTATATATTGATGTATGCAGTAAAAGTCTAGAAAGAAATGAAAATGTTTTATATTTTTCCATGAAAGGTGTTAAGGTCATGGATGATATCTTTTTTCTTGCTACCTTCAAATATCAGTACATTCTACAATGAGCATGTTAATACTTTCATATTCAGAAAAACAATGAATTACTTTCATTCTGGGAGAAAAAAGCAAAAAAAAAAAAAAAAAAAAAAAAAAAAGCCAGACAATGATATTAGCATAGCAGATGTTCAACTATGATTTGGTCGTTTAAGGTTTATTTATTAAATGGTATAGATTCCTTGTTTATTATCCTTTCATGCATTTATTTGGCACAACCCTTCTTAGTATTAAACTTTGGCTAGGTGATTGTATAAGGGTCTTATATGGTAGCATCCGCCTACCTCTTGATTCACATATGCCTCTCGTTGGCATTTCTTCCCTGCTGCTAAATTAAAACAAGACAACAATGCTTAAGTAATTAAAAAGGGAGAGGAAGATTGTAGAATCTTCTTTTCTTACCAAAAAGTTAAGCTGGCATAGGATTTATTTAGAGAACAATAAGAATAGGAACTGTTAGCTGTAGAGGGCCTTATACATGAGGTAATTGGTGTTTTACTTTATAAATGTTCTTGAATGCCTCTCATGAAATTCTACATATGTCCAATGCTTTTTTCCCCCACTGGGACATGGAGTTTTGTGTGTTACCTGAATCTTCTACATAACCAGGCCCTATTCACCAATCTCATCCCTACCCCAAAGTGATAGAGGCAACTGGGAATGTTTAAATATCACTTGCTGAGAATTTCTGATTTCTAAAAAATATAATTGCTAATAGAATTTTTACCATCCAATTTATCTGCTCTCTAATGAGAGAGTAGGGAACTAGTTATATTTTCTTTTTTCCTCTTTTCCTTTGTAATGTTAGATCTCCATTGGAGAGAAAAGAGCAAACAGCTGGAACTTATAACCATTTGGAAACATCAACAATGTTGAAATTTACACTCTCATGTTCAGATGTTATCAAACAATCAAAAAAGTGTGTACAAACAAAGAAAGGGGAAAGGAATTTTATGGAAGTATGGTTTGGTTGGATGGGGCACAAAAAGTTACAGTCATTATTTTTCAGAAAAACATTGTGAATCAGTAAGATGAGATGGATTATATTAGAGCAAGATTTTGAAGGAAATTTTGTAACTTAGTGATAGATAGAGTCTATACTAGATGACTGACTTTATGAAACATGTATAGTTTTACCCACACTGCATTATATAAAAAAGAGAGGCTGAACTAATATAAAGAAACTTTGCCAGTTGGCACTCTATTTCCCATTGGATTTCAAGATCATAGTCAAACACATATCTCCCTAATACTATTGGGCATGGTCTCTTAATAATATGCTTCCAGCAGAGAGGTTAGGCCAAGTCTTCCATTGCTAATTTATTTCCCGCTTATCTAATGGAGATTGGTTAATCCAAGTATGGCATTTTGGGATGTGGGATTAGACTAATACTACTCTAATATAGATAATTTTTTTCTTCCTTGGGGCTCTATCTGTCAAGCTGGCTCCTGTGTTAGCATTAGCATGCTCCTCCAGCATAATTTAGCAGAAATTGGTAAAAATAGATGAGACTTAGTATCCATAAAGATCCTAAGGCGGCAAAGTTACATCGGAAGGCAGGTACAAAACTGAAATATTTCAAATATATTCAAAATCTTCCTCTCGAAATAAACTTCATTTTTATTCATGGCATCCAGGCCGGAGGTTTCTTTTCAAGCTCAAAAAATGTTGCTTCTGTTTTTCTTCTTGTGGGGGTGGGGTAGGAGGAAGGGCGAGAGGCATATATTTGGTGCCTTTTTACACATGGTGTATAGATAGCAATACTATCCATATTTCAAAACACCCTTTACCTATGGAGGCAGTACAGTATAATGGTTGACAGTGTGGACAATAGACAGATCTGGACTTAAATCGAGCTTATTAGTTGCAAGTCATATGATTTTGTGACTTACCCTCTCCCATGCTTCATGGCCTTCATAAGTAAACTGGAGATAATGCTTGTTACAGAAACTAAATATGACAATACACATAAAGAACATAGTAGGTAAAGTACTTACAATGGTAAGGATTTAATAAATGGTAGTACTTAATATTTTTATTACATTAGATGTATGCATTTCAAAGCTTCATTGACCAGAGTGAAATACTTGTGCCTAGATAGTCTCCATTTCTTCTTTCCAGAAAAGAAAGCCAGATAGGCATGTCTTGATCAGAGGAAAGACACTAAGTAGCATTTAGTGAGGCACAAGTTTGGAGAGTGAAGTGTCAGTGGCTAAATTGTCAGATGTTAGTCTGAAATTACCATAGACAGACATTTGCAAGGATAAACCTCTGCTGTGTTCAAAGGGCACATAAAGATAAATAAAGGTGCACAGGACTTGCTAGAGAGGTAAGAATAGGAAGATAAGTCCTTCCTTTATTTTAGAGAAAAAAATATGTGAGCTGCAGATAGGAAATGATTGGAAAATACATAAAAACTGAAGTTTATTTGCCAAATTCTTTTTTTTTCCTTACAGGAAACAGTTCCTGAAAATGCCTAGAGAAGGACTACATACAATGACAGAGAGAGCAGCAGCTCTAGTTCATATTTTCAGTGTTTACATTACAATAGTAAAATCACAGGGAAGCTCTTCTATGCCAGCACTTGCTACAGCGGTGTTGCAATTGATGTTAGCACGGCAGGCTCTAGGTCTTCTGTAACACAAGTGCCACAAGCACAAACCACATGTCACTCCTATATCAACAGTCCGGAGCACAGAATAAGTGCTCAAAAAATGAGTTTGCTGCATCAATGAATCAATTTTGGTGAGTTTCAGATAAGGGCATTTATTTATCACATTTGTTAATAAACTTGATTGCCAGTTACACTTCAAACAGCATATGCTTAACTAAAGCTTAAAATGAATTTCTAACTCAGTAGTTACCAAACGGTTTTAATATGAGGATCTCCTTTAAGTGTCAAAAGTTTCTATGAGTGTTTGTATTTGAATTATCTTTTGATTGAGAAAATACATGACACAGTAGCTGCCAAAGCAGTTCCCACATATACTCAAAGCTGGTAATGTAACGGGTGTATGTGGCAGCATCTTTGTAATAGAAAAACAATTGAAAACAGGTTATGAAAACATAATAAATGTCCATCCACAGTGGATTGGTGAAAGAAATTTTGTTGCATTCATATAATGAAATACTTTGCAGTACCAGAAAAGAAGATGGTAGATCAATATGTACTGATACAGAAACATGTCCAAGGTATATTAAGAGAGAAGATCAAATTGCCGTATGGAATGTACAGTATAATTCCCTTTCTGTATGAAAAACAGCATAAATCTGTTAGGATAGGTATGGAAAAATTCTGGAAGAATATACAATAAATTGAAACAAATGATAGGAGGGAGGACATTTACTGTTCATATTATCTATTACACTATTTGAGCTTTCCTGTCATAAGCATGAATCATTTGTATTTTAAAAATTAAAATTGCATACCTATGCATGTATTATGTCTCTCTCTCTCTAGCCATATCTTCACCTTAATACCAGTATGTTGTACCAACGGCTAATATTTGGTTCATGCCTTTTTGTGCAGACCATTTGCAATTATTCTGCAGCTCTCCCGTTTCTTCAGTCAGTAGAATGAACATCGGTCTTACACAGTTGGCATAACTCTTTTACGTTTTTCAGCAAAACCAACTAACCAATCAGTGAGTTTCAGATGTTTTTTAGATGCGCCATTCTTTGCTCATGCTCATAAAATATTAATATTATAAGAAAGCTCAATATTAGAATGGATAAAAGTAGAACTCCTCTGGTTGGTTTAAGAATGAAGTTTCAGAATTTCTCTTCTTCCTTGTTTTGCTCACTGCCAGCCCACAGTGAGGTCTGTGGTAAAAAGGTGAGGAAGAGGACTCCATAGAACGTTAAGACCACTACCTCAACCTGTATTATCAGATCGTTTGGTTAGGAGATTTATTCAAGCTCAAACAAACTACAGCGTTGGGATTAAAAATCAGATTAGCAGACATGGAATTTTGTATATATAGCTTCTTTCTCTCTTTCTTTCTTTTTTGTTTTTTAAATTAAATCTATGTTTCTATGATGTAGTTTCTTTTTAGCCTTATAGTATGTCCACATTGCAAGAAATGCAGGAATCATGCTTTAGGCTCATCTCTCTGACCACTCCCACCCAATGCCTAACAGAGTATTTCGTATTTTAGATAAACAACAAATGCGCAGTTAATTAGTGGTATTCGTGGTTGAATTATATTGAATAGGTTACATGACTTTTCCAAGATCATTCAGCAGGTGAATGATACATGGGACCCATTCTTGAAACTCCATTCCCAATCCAGGCCTCTTTCAATAATACCCGAAATCTTTTGTTGCCTATGTCATTTGCCACCTGTCATTTAATTTAACTTTAATTTCTATATAACCTTACATTTCTTTCTATGCTATTGTTAACTTTTTAAACTTCTTTGAAATTTGGGAAAAATACTAAGCTATTTTTCAATATCTCCCTTCTATGCATTCCTTCATTAATATCTCTTTCAGCTCATTTTCTAGAATTTTTTCATAATTCTTACTATAACTCAAAATCATTTTGTGTTTTGATTTAGCATAGAAAGAAATGTAAGGTTATATAGAAATTAAAGTTAAATTAAATGACAGGTGGCAAATGACATAGGCAACAAAAGATTTCGGGTATTATTGAAAGAGGCCTGGATTGGGAACGGAGTTTCAAGAATGGGTCCCATGTATCATTCACCTGCTGAATGATCTTGGAAAAGTCATGTAACCTATTCAATATAATTACTTTTTTTGGATATGACTCTGACTGGAATGTAATCTCTATTAGGAAAGAGACCTTGTCTCCATTGTTTACAGGACATCTCTTTTTAATAATGGTTACACTGTTGAATGTTGAGTAGTTCAGTAATGGTTATATTATTCAGAGAGATTTTCATGCTGAAAACAACTAAAAATACGGTATTAAAAACATTTTCTTAAGCACATCTAAGGGATGATAAAATAGTAAAGTCTACAGGACAAAATCAATGAAAAGGTGGGGATCCAGAGAAGCAAGTTGAGAACGTAGTGCTGAAGTTGCCTTTGCCACAAGGGTATTTTTGAATTCTGTCAGATTCAAGCTACGGTTTTGGCCGACTCTTTGGAGGTCTTCAAACAAGGGACTGTAAAAGACAATCTACCTACATTGAGCTGGGTCCCCAAAAAGCCCCAATCCTCAAAAGATGAAGGAATCAGTAATAAGCATATCTCTACTCTTCTATCCTCTGCTTACAGAGGATTGGACTGAGTATTGCTTGGTTCATTTGGGATGCTTTGAAAAATATCACAAAATAGTGCCTGATAAACAATAGAAAATTGTTTCTCACAGTGATAGGTCTAGGAAGTCCAAGGTCAAGGTGCCCGCAGATCGGATGTGAGGGCCCACTTCCTCATAGACGTTTCCCCATCTGTGCCCTCTCATGTTGAAGGGGCAAATGCGCTCCTTTAGGCCTTTTTACAAGGACACTCACTCTTCACCTCCCAAGGCTCCACCACCAAATTCATCACCTTGAAGTTAGAATTTCAACACATTTATTTCGAGGTGGGATGAGGGGTGAGAAGATAAACATTCAGACCATAGTCATTTGGCACATTGAAGAACAAGAGGGAAAATCAAAGTTGTGGCTGGTATTTTTACTGATTTGCAGCCTTCACTATGCATTGTTTTGGTGGCCCAAGGATCTGTAATCTATGAACTTGATTTGAAAAGATTCCAGACTCTTAGTGCCTCTAGGCGTCTGGCAGAAATCAACATATATTCTCTCTGGAGGAAGGCACTTCCATGCTAGGCCTCAAGGATCCTCCTGACTAAATACACACAAAGCACTCTGTGTGAAAACCAGGAGAATCATCAGTCAGAAGGGACAGGGCTACAGAGTTTGGATACTGGAGTTACCAGTCGGGGAACTGAAACTATTACTGCTATAATTAAAGAATTAAAAGACAAGTTTGAAAATAGCTGCAAGAAACAGAAGCTATAAAAAGTGACAGAACATTTGAAAAAATACCACCTTACACATTTTTAGAAAACTTCAGAAAACCAAAGTACAACCCAATGAACAGATTTAACAGGACATAAAATACTGATGATTGTAGTCAGAGAAATCATTTAGAAAAAGCGTTGAGAACTAAAAAGATGGAAAGAAGGGAGGAAAAGGTAAAAATACACAGCATGGAAGGAAGAATTCTAGTATGTGTTAGAGTCCCATAGGAGAGTTGAGAGAGGGTTAGACAGAGGTATTATTGGAAGAGAAAAGGACTGATAATTTTTTCAGTTGAAGAAAGTAATCCATAAACTCCAGAGGCCACCCCTATTCCCAGGCAGAATTAATCGAGAGAAAGCCATACTATCTACATCATTATGAAACTCCAGACAGCCAAAACCACAGTGCCTATCATCTAACAATTGGTTGGTGAATAATTTCAGATATACGGTAATTAAAATTGAGAGCTTTGAGGGTAAACTCCCTTGTTTAATTACATGACATAGGCCAAGTGACTTCAAGTCTCTAACCTTTAGTTTCTTCTTCTATAAAAGAGGACAATAACAGTACTTACCTTATACAATTATGGAAAGAAATAAGTATTTAAAGCATGTGAACAGTGCCTTCTATGGAACACAAATCATAAATACAATCTACCTTTTTGGTTATTATATAGAAAATAAGATGATTATTTGGGCAATTTGGCATTTATGTATGAAACTTAAAAAGATTTTCCTAATTTTCTAAAAGTTTATGACAGAAGTACTTTGCTAGCATAATCTACTTCTCTGTGATCTGGAATTATTTTAGAAAAATTTTGGTAAATGAAATATCCTGCAAGGTTTGGTGCACAGTCCAAAAGGCAATAATGGTAACAATTAATATTGGTATTTTGTTTTACAAGTCCAAGTGTTTTCACATAACATTCCTTGACTGGCTTTGCGAACACTACCGTCTTCTGTAGAGTAGGCAACTTTCTGCAGGATCTCAAATAGAAAGCAATACTAGCTAACGTTAATTCCAAAATGAATACCAACTCCAATTAAAGTTAGAACTATACTAAAATTTTCTTTTAAAAAGCCATGATTGTCTAATATTTGTGACATATTGCCTAACCATTCCTCAAAGTAATGGCAAAAGCTTGGTCTCCGTTGTCCTCATACAATGTAAAGTTGATATTGATAGACAAAAGGTGAAGAGGACAGCATTGAAAACAGGTAGAGATGAGGAGAGAGAAATACTTTTGAACTAAGGCTTCTCATGTGTGATGGGTACAGCATATGTTAATACATTTCTGCTGGCAGAAAAAGAAAGAATAGTAGAGATGATGTAAGATTTAATAGGGTGCTACGTGAAAGTATGTTCTATTCATGAGAATGGCAGCAAGAGCTATATTTTATAATGACCATTAATTCAATGAATATGTATTTAGCACCAATTGTTTGCATCAGATTATAAAGGATGTTTTAAAGTTAGTAATACAGTACATGTCACACTATTTATTTTAATGTTTTCTAGCTTGGTAATATATTCTTTTGTAAGGCCTGGCCGCTAAAAATACAAGGTCCCAGGACAAAGGCAATGCATGCTTCTAGATTGCTGCAGAGAAAATCTCTGTGAGTAACAGTATACTCATTTGGTATTGGATGCACATCTGTTACTATGTGACTAACAAACAGGGGAGGAAAAAGAAGCCTGAGGATGTATTGGTGCACAATACAAAAACACTGCAAGAGAAAGCATTATGGAGGCTAGCAAACAAAACCAATTCAATTGTTACCTTACCACACACCAAGGAATGCTGGTCACCTTTAAAACCAAGGCCAAATCAACTACTCTAAATGGTTTCCTGCTTACTAGGTTTATTCTATTAGGTCCTTTATAAAAGAGACTGTGTCTGTTTTATTTCATTTAGATAGAGGAACAGTCAGACATGTCATTAGATTACCTTTGAATTTGACCTTGTACTTGTCATTTTTTATGGTAAAGAATAGAACTTTTTTCAGGAAAAAGAAAGAAAATTCTTTCAAGTTAGAGACATTGAAACCTAATAGATTGTGCTATTTAAACAGAAAACAAATGAGAATTGCTCTGAAGCCATTTTTTTTTAATTAGCCACAAGTTCCTAAAGGACATTAGACAATTATAGAGACATATCGAGCTATGTGGTCTCAGACTTCAAGTTAACACTTATTTTCCTGGTTTCTAAAGATCTTTCATTTTCTTTAGGAATTATTTCAGGGATCTTCTTGGGTAAATCTTTATGTTTACTTAGCAGTAACTCTAGATTTGAAAACTAGAATTGTTTGCTTAGTTTTTCTTCCAAGGATTCTTCTTGGTTTGAATATTGCAGAGTATCTTTAGTTTTTATGTTAGTTCTTAATGAAATATATAGCACATAGTTCGTTATCAAAGAATGTTTTTAAAATCTGTTCTCCGAAGTGATCACTATAGCTTTCTCTTATTCCAAGGCAGGGATTCCAGTTTCATTAAGTATTATCTAGGATTTTTTTTTTTTTTTTTTTTGCCACTCTCCCCAAAACAACGTTTACTAGCCCTGTGTATTAGGAAATATTTCTTGTGCTTTACCTAAGTTACCCTCAGGTTTATTCTTTCCCATTAATATATCACATGATCTGCCTTTCTCCTTTGATTTCATTTACTTGACAGTAAACAGAAATTGTGATAGATCAAATTTTCACAAATTTTCATGTTTCATAAATGTAGTAATATGAACATCTTTCTATCCCTCATTTCATGCAAACTTTGGAATATATTACAACTTTGGAAAATACAGTCAGCTAAAAAACTGTATTTTCATGCTAGGCTTATATTCACATGGCTTTATGATTTTTCAGTACTCACCAAGCCCCCAAAGCTGTATCTCGCTAAAGAAAAATATTGGGTTTTAAATACATTTATAAGATCATCACTTTTATGTGACCATATAATAAAAGACTATGTGGAAATAGTATTGATAAAATTTAAGTATTCTTTCCAGGTGTGCAGAAGAACAAAGGAATGGAATACTATGTCCCCTTTTTATATATTTATCAAAGACTACCTGACTACAGGCAACATATGTAGAACTGACTACAACTTGATGTCTGGTTGGACAACTGTGAAGGTTATGGTGGCAATTAGGCAATAGTGTTCAAAGTGAATAGGAGGAAGATAAAGTCATTGTTTCATAAGCATTAACAATCGATAGAGAAGGTAATTTGTCTGAAAATTATTTTTAAAACCTTCTGTACTTAAAGTGAGTGGATAAAATTGATAACCTGGTTGTTCCTTGTACCCTAATCTATTACCAGGTACATAATGAAATGGCCTGTCTCAGTCATACTTTCAAGCATATATTAGTAATTGTGGATATGTTATTACTTAGAGTGTTCTAAATGATCAGAAGGCATTCAAATGTTTCAGATCACTAAAACTTCCTTAAAACACATAATGTATGAAATTACTGTGACAGTGGCTGAAATAGTACATTCTGATTTCATGTCTATTATAAATCTGCTATTTTACACAATTCAAAGAAAAATGATTCATTTTTTTAAAGATAAATTTAAAATGGTGAAAAGTTAAATGATAAGTAAAAGCACAAAGAGAAAAGTTAAAATATTTTTTCCTGCCTTCACACATCCACTCCTTTCTATCACCCTCCCCAACCAGGTAATGAGTTTTAAGATTTTTTTCCTCCATATCTTTCTGGCAATTTTCTAGTCACACACATGCATGCACACACACCCACAAATGTACACCTTTTTTCTATGTAAATGAGATTGTACTATACTTCAGCAACCTACTTTTTAATTACCTAAAAACATACTTCCTCATGTACAGGATAGATAGACCACTCTCATTTTTAAGGGCTGCATAACATGCCATTATATGAATATACTCTAGTTTCTCTAACAAGTTCCTAATGGACAGGTATTTAGATTGTTTCTAATTGTTTTCTATGATAAAGCCACAATGTACAGTTTGACATATATCTTTGCACATCTACAGAAAAGAATTCCTAAAAAGGAAAATGGAGTGGAGTTTGTGCATATTTCAGTTTTGATAGACCTTGTTAAATTTGTCTCCAAACATGTACCAAATTTCTTCCGTTTTTCTTTTCTTTTCTTTTTTTTTTTTTTTTTTTTTTTTTGAGACGGAGTCTCACTCTGTCGCCCAGGCTGGAGTGCAGTTGCATGATCTTGGCTCACTGCAGCCTCCACCTCTTAGGTTCGAGTGATTCTCCTGCCTCAGCCGCCTGAGTAGCTGGGATTACAGGCGCCAGCCACCAGGCCCTGCTCTTTTTCATTTTTTTATTTTTTATTGTTAGTAGAGACAGGGTTTCACCGTGTTAGCCAGGATGGTCTCGATCTCCTGACCTTGTGATCCGCCCACCACCTCAGCTGGGATTACAGGTGTGAGCCACTGCACCCGGCCTTCTTTTTTTTTTTTTTAACTAGTAGTTTAGGAGAGAGCTTGTTTTCCTAAGACTTGGTCAAGAGTGAGTAGTATAAAGGCCTTTAAAATTTTGCAGAGTGTATCCATTTTTTAAAATTATCAGAGAAGTTGAGCACTTTTGACAAACTCTTTTCTAGAGAAGTTTTTGTTGTTAAGTAAAGAGGAATATATAATCACCCATGGTGGCTCAAATAACGACTCTCTCTCCATCTATTCCTCATTCCATTCCTGCCTCCCACTTTATGGAATACTTACAACCTGAAAGCCTTTTTTACCTGTTCAATCTATCAATGTGAGTGCTAATTTAAAGCAAATCTTGTATATTTTAAGTGAGATGTTTCAGTGGAACCAGCTCAGGTCGATCACTTTGATACACAGGAAAAATCAGTTTAAAAGAAACATGAAGAGAGTTGAGTTTTCCATTTAAAATAGCGTTAAAGGAAAAAGTTATTTTCCTTTATCTAGGCTTTCCTGTAATGTGGCTTAACAAAGACCATTGGAGTGGTAAATGGAAAGAGCACATGATGTGTGTATGAGAGCAATAGTGCAAACTTGTGAACTTGTCTACCCTGGGGTATCCCCGAAGACTAAGGCAGTGCCTGACTTGTATGTGCGTAACACATACAGGCTGAATGAGCGCGTGGACAATTGTAAATGCTAGGCATACAAGTAAAACAATTAGGGAGATCTTGCAGGAAGCATCTGGGAAGTTTTCTTTGATAAATAGAAACATTCCCAAATGTTAGTTGAAATCCTCATGGAAACGCTCAACTTTTGTAACTATCAGACCTGCAAGATGGAGTGTCTCCCTACACACTTAATAAAAATCTTCCATATTTTCTGTTACTCCCAGTAATTCTGAGATCTGAAGATAAGAACAATTGTATCAATCAAAGTTTCTCTTCATCTGTCACTCTTTATTTTTGGCTGACTTTCAGCTCAGGCAGTGGAACCAAGGTCTTTAAATGCAGTTTTGTCTTTGGTCAGACTCATTTCTTAGTTTACGTTCTTTATTTGCCTCTGCTTCCCCCACCCCTCCATGCTTCATAACTTTCTCTTAGTCATAAATTAAATGTTAAAGTTGCTTTTAAAAAAGCAAATAACCTACACATTGGCATGCAATTGAAAATAGTTCATTTTTATCTCTGGCATGTGTGGGTCACCAGGCACACAGTATGCCTAACAAGTAGTTAGCTCACAGCAGCTACCCCTATTGTGTGTTAGTCCTTACTTAATGTTGACATTCAGATTGCTATTATTTTAAACTCAAATAGTAATAGTAGTCTCAAGAATAATGGAATACTGAAAAATCCCACATGCTCAATCTGGGTGATTTTTAAATTTTAATCAGGCAGAGGAGAACAAAACCTACATTATAGCTATGAATGTTGATGTGATTTGGTGTAAGGGCTGACGTATTGCTAACTGTTAGTGAACAACAGACTAACTCCCCTGGAAAAATACTATATAATTATGATTTTATGCCATGCTATGCTTAAAATTATTTAGAACCTTGAAGCACAGAAGGGTTCAGTTAGTCCAACACTTGGAAAGAATATCTACAAGATTCTTTCATGCTGATAATTAGTGAAACATTGGAACAAATATTCAGGGAGAAAACTAAACTACTGTTGAACAAAGGAATCGCAAACAAGGAAGGGCATGACCTCCTTCAGCAAAAATCAGGCCAGGCAAGCTTAAGAAAGGTGAGTGGGGTTGTGGAATAGGACTTTAGGAAAATGTTTGATACAAAAATTATTATGTTTAAATTCTTGGATTATAAGTCCCTCCTCAGAGTCTTATGAAAAATAATTTACCACAATCACATAAGGTTTAATTTAAGGAGAGAAAACATGATGCAATATTATAAAACCTATTCATCAAAAATGGCAAATCAATATATTAGAAGAACATAAATAACATATTTATGTCAAAAGTTACTCAATAGACAAAATTTCTGCAGACACTCTTCATGAAAATATTAAAAGGAATAGAAGGCTATTTTGCTATTTTTTTCCTCTGAGACAAAATCTTGCTGTGTCCCCCAGGCTGGAGTGCAGTGGATCACAGATGACTGCATCTTCAAACTCCTGGGCTCTAGTGATCCTTGCCGCCTCTGTCCCTTGAGTAACTGGGACTACGGGTGTGCCACCATGCCTTGCTAATTTAAGAGGCTGTTTCTTAAACAAGGGGAAGAGTTTCTAGTTTGAACCAACAGCCATTATTTAATGATGAAAATGAGGAATAAGATTAAGATCCCTACTATCATCACTAATTTTTACTATTATTTAGGGATTTCTGATCAACCAATGTAACATGAAACCAAATATAGGGTATAAATTTTGGGACAAGTTATCCCTGAAGAGTTTTATAAAGTAAAAGATCATGAATTTGACTGACAATAGAATTATATCTAATATAAAGTTACCAATATAATTAAAAGAAGAGATTTCAGTCAAAGTACCAACAAAAGTTAAGAAAGGAATAATCTGAAAAGGAAATTCTAAATCATATATAAAGAAAAATTACAAATATAGTTCCAATCTATACAAGTAACATATATAAAGAAAATTTAAAATTTTATTGAAATCTATAACATAAGATGTTTGAGGACAAAACATAATTGTAAAGGAGATGATTGAACTTCACTTATTTGTATATTTCATGTAGTTTCCACATGTATTTATGTGTTTCATGTAATTGAAATAAAATAAGAGTTTGGGGGAAATTTCGAATTTTTTTTTCCTACCATTCATTTAAAAAGAATAAACAGTTAAGATTATCAAAGTAAATTTGAAAGCACTAACACCACCACCACCACCAAACACATTATAAGCTTATAATACGTAAATCTACAGTTTTGGAATAAAAATAGACAGCTGAATGGAAAATAATAACCTAGAAATGCATGTTATTTATGTTAAAGTCATTGTAAGTCAGGAAAATAGAGAGGAGAAGGCTTCGTCAAAAATGGTGTTGGATGAATGGTTAGCAATTTGGAAAAAATCCATGTATTCCCTGACCTCATATTATATTCCAAAATAAGTTCCAGATGGATTAATGTTAAAATAAAATAAAATAAAAATCAAACCATCGTTAACAACAAAAAACAAGTAAATAGCTAGATCTTTGGTTAGAAGACAAATATAAATTTGCAAAAGATTAAAAAGTAATCATAAAAATGCCAGTAAATTTGGCTTTATAAATATAAAATATCCTTATTTCGAAAAGAATATCCCATTCTACGTTTAATAAGGTGTTAAGAACTCTGTGATTTTAAAAAGCCCATACACATTCAAAAGTGATAGGCACAGGACACGAACTGAAAATTCACAAAAGAGGAAATACAACTAGTAAACAAACATATGGGAAAACGTTCACGTCATTAGCAGTCAAAGAAATGCAAATTAAATTTAGATTGGAGAAAAAAAGTTAGAGTTTCTAGCTCAGGCTTCTGAAAGAAGGAGGGGAACAGAAAGAGTTTGAGTCTTAGAATTTTTTGCATGTTAGGGAAAGTGAGAGATGAATTCACCAGAGAAGGACAGGTTTTACTGATAAGAGAGTGCTGGGAAGGGAAGGGAGAGGTCCGTTTAAATGATACGGAAGGGGGGAAGGGAAGTGTTGGGTAGAGGAGGGCGTGGTCCTTGGCTAGGGCTCCACCCCCACGCACCTAGGTGAGGACAGGCACTTCTGCCTGTGCGCCCAAATGTGGTATTTTCCAAGACCACTCTGGTCCACCGTGTCCTCATCCTGAGCCTATAAAAACCCGAGATCCTAGCAAGGCACAGCCAGAAGCTGCTGGACAGCAAAGGGAGCACATTAGCCAACGAAGACAAGCAGCTGGACGTGTAGAGAACATTGAGAGGATGTCGAGGGGAGCACGCTGACAAGAGCACAGGGACAGACGCCAGCATGCAGGCAGGCCATCACCCGGGAGGAGGTGGAGTTTGGCCAGGGCACTCGGAGCAGAGCCCTGGCCTCCAAGCAGTCTGACTCCAGTGGAAAACCGTTTCCCTTCTGGCTCCCCCATCTGCTGAAAGCTACTTCCACTCAATAAAACCTTGCACTCATTCCCTAAGCCTATGTGTGACCCCTTTCTTCCGGTAACCAAGGCAAGAAACCCCGGGATACATCTCTCCTTGTGAAAAGAAAGGGGGTCTCATTGAGCTGACTAACACAGCTGCATACAGACAGCTAAATTAAACGAGCACCCTGTAACACACGCCCAATGCGGCCTCAGGAGTTGTAAACATTCACCCCTAGACACTGCCATGGGGTCGGAGCTCCACAGCCTGCCCGTCTGTATGCTCCCCTGGAGGTTTGAGCAGCGGGGCACTGAAGAAGCTAGCCACACTCCTATCACCAGCTCTTCGAGGGGAACAAGGGAACCTTTCCCGTTTCAATATGGACCTGCTGTGTTCTGTAGTTCTCTCGCACGAAGTTGCCCTGTGCACAGGTGGCTTGGTGGTGGGGAAGGAGGTAGAGAATGAGGAGCTTAGATAAAGAAGAAATCTGGCAAACGTGATAGATTGCCTCTAGTTAAGTTCAAGTAAGAATGCTAATAAACAGCTAAGAGAAGTATTAACAAATATGGAAATCAAGCATAATCGTTCAATGATCACTTCAGCAAAAATTTTAAAAAAATAGTAATAACATCTCTCGATAGGGTGTTATGAACCTGAAAGTTTGCTATCTATAGCATTATTTATAATATTGCATTATTGGATGTTAACTATGGTTAAAGAGGGTTATATGATTAGGGACTACTCTCAATCATTAAAATGTTATAATATTTATTGAGTACTATGTGCTGAGCATTTCAGAAAGCACTTTACATGGATTCTCTAATTTAGTTTTTTTAATGAGATACATGTTGTTGTTGTTGTTGTTATCCTTATTTTTATGTAAAGGGAGATTAAGTCTTGGGGAGGTTACGTTGCTAGTAGACAACAGAGCTACAGTTTGAATCTGGGCATTTTTTTTTTTTTTTTTTTTGAGATACAAGGTCTCATTCTGTTGTCCAGGCTGGAGTGCAGTGCAGTGGTATAATCACAGCTCACTGAAGTCTGGAACTGCTGGGTTCAGGTGATCCTCCCATCTCAGCTTCCAAGTAGCTGGGACTACAGGCACACACAGCCACACCCAGCTAATTATTTTTTATATTTTAATTTTTTGTAGAGACAGGGTCTAGTTATGTTGCCTAGGCCAGTCTCGAACTCTTGAGCTCAAGCCATCCTCCTGCCTCAGCCCCCAAATATCTGGGATTACAGTCACGAGCTACCACACCTGGTGAACTTGGACATCTTGATCACAAAACCTGCTCTTTATCACTGCAATACATGTAGGTATTGTGAACCATCGTGGCATTCTTTTCTTTTCTTTTTTTTTTTTTTGACAGAGTCTCTCTCTGTTGCCAGGTTGGAGTGCAGTGGCATGATCTCGGCTCGCTGCAACCTCCGCCTCCTGGGTTCAAGCGATTCTCCTGCCTCAGCCTCCTGAGTTGCTGGGACTATAGGTGTGTACCACCATGCCCAGCTAAGTTTTGTATTTTTAGTAGAGACAGGGTTTCACCATGTTGGCCAGGATGGTCTCCATCTCTTGACCTTGTAATCCACCTGCCTCAGCCTCCCGGCGTTGGGATTACAAGCGTGAGCCACTGTGCCCAGTATCACCATGGTATTCTATATGCACATTATAATTGTGATTTTAAAAAGAGCATACAATTCAAAATTAGGTACAAAATGGTGAGAGATGTGGTGTTAAGGTGGTAGGATAGGTGATATACTGTTTTGCTTTTTTTAAAAGTTAGAGCATAACACTTAAAATTTTTTTTTAAGTGAAGAATAATTATCTAGCAATTAAATACATTCTCACTAATTATCCAATCATAACATGTCGCACAAAGAGGAAACCTAATAATCAACCTGGATGTAGACTGGTGACATGTGTAACATGACCCCTGCAGGAATCTCAGAGGTAGTATAAGCCTCGATGAATCTGAGAGTTTTTAACCCTACACTGCTGCTGGGATAATACCTTTCCTGCCTTCTTAGTTTGAGTATGTACCAAAGAGCAACCAGCCACTAACCGGATATGATTTTTACCAACACAAGTCCGAAGTTAAGATTTTGCTAATTTTGTTACAGATAATAACTAAAGAATGAGGAGGGTAATAATGATCATGATAGTACCATTTACAGAGAATTGATTAAATGCCAGACAATATACTGAATACTTTACTTGCATTTTTTGGAATATTCAACTTTAGAGTAATCTCACAATATTACGGTTATCTTTATTTCATATACTTGCTGATGATTGATGTTTTTTGCTAGAAATACTATTTGGTTCTTTGCTTTAGTTTGGTTGTTTGTTTTATTTTACTTTTTTCAGACAGAGTCTTTCTCTGTCACATAGGCTGGAGTGCAGTGGCCTCAAACTCCTGGGCCCAAGTGATCGTCCCACCTCAGTCTCCTGAGTAGTTTAGGACTATACAGGTGCTTGCCACCATGCCCAGCTCATTAAAAAAAAATTTTTTTTTGGAGAGATGGCATGTCGCTTTTTTTGCTCAGTCTGGCCTCAAAACTCCTGGACTCAAGTGATCCTCCCTCCTCGGTTTCTCAAAGTGCTGGGATTATAGGTGTGAGCAACTGCATCAAGCCTGGTTGTTTTTGATAAATATAAAAAGTCATGAATTTATCTTCTTGACCTATGCACTCTGCTATTAGTGTTGACAACCCCTGCCTGAACACACTAGCTTCCAACAGTCTTGGCCCGTATTCAATCTGGTTGTGTCTCAATGAAGACGCTCATCAACCCCTGGGGTGTGTGTCTTCTTCCGTCATGCATGAGTTGAGTGGACCTCATGCCAAATCACAAAATATTGAGGGGTAGATAATTGACAAGAGATATGGGAGGGAGAGAGTGAGGAAAGAAGAGAAAGGGAGAGAGGGATGGGAGGAAAGAAGCAAGGAAAGAAGGAAGGAAGGAGGGAAGGGAGGGAGGAAGAGAGGGAGAGAGAAAGGAAGGAAGGAAAGAAGGAAAGAAGGAAGGAGGGAAAAAAGGACATGGTGAGACTCATTCTGTTAACCAGGTTATATCACCATTGTGTGGAATTACTTTAGGTTTAGTCAACCCAGTTAGGCATTTTGGAAACATTATGGCGTTTGGGCTGCCTCCACAAAACAGGCTGGAAAAGTTCCCAAAATACCAGGCCACTTGGCAATGTTTATTTGGTTGGCAGCACTCTGCTGTTCCCTTCTCAGCTCTGGAAAAGTGTGAAAAGTAAAAGTTACCCCACAGGCAGCTGGGAAAATGTCTAATGGTTCTCTGGAACAGGTTAGCAATAACTAGTATGTCCAGCTTTGGATTTTACAGTTTTGAATTGAACAAATAAGACTTTTTTCAAAGTTTGACAATTGACTTGTGAAGAAAGGCGAAGCATATCTGTATTATTCAGCCTAGTAAGGGGAAGAGCCAACAGGGCCCATGCCAGGAGTGGCAGGGGCCAGCTCACCTGAGGGTAGATGCTGGTATATATTGCTATCTTGGTAATGATGCTGGAGTTGTATTTTAAAAATTGAATTAATTTATTTTATTGAAGTTAGTAAGTATAAGACCCAATATGGGGCCGGGCGAGGTGGCTCAAGCCTGTAATCCCAGCACTTTGGGAGGCCGAGATGGGCGGATCACGAGGTCAGGAGATCGAAACCATCCTGGCTAACACAGTGAAACCCCGTCTCTACTAAAAATACAAAAAACTAGCCGGGCGAGGTGGCAGGTGCCTGTAGTCCCAGCAACTCGGGAGGCTGAGGCAGGAGAATGGCGTAAACCCGGGAGGCGGAACTTGCAGTGAGCTGAGATCCGGCCACTGCACTCCAGCCTGGGCCACAGAGCAAGACTCCGTCTCAATACACATACAAATTGCAAAAAAAAAAGACCCAATATGGCTGCTTTGTTCTAATTAACAGAATGTCAAAGGATGTATTCTTGCTTTTAAAAATAGCATCAAGCATTTTGAAAAAAAAAAATCATTAAATCTAAGCGATGAACCAGAGCTGAATTTATCCCTGAGGCCGCCGCTACGTTATAGCTTGAATCTAGTGCAAGGTCCTATGGAGGGGGGGTCCAAAAATTCCATTTACTAAGGGGATACCTTTGAACATAGTCAAGGAATCATCCAAAATAAGATACTGGTAAATAACGTAAGATGATTCCAAGTACTGATATCCTTGCAGTATTCCACTTCAAAATTCTCTAATCCTAGAGCCAATAGTAGAATGCTAGAAACACCTAATGTTTGTTTCCAATGGTAATTGGAACATTGATAATGTTTCCAATGTTTGTAAGCAGTAATATGGTACTTACATTTGTACAAATGTGTTGACAACACGAATGTTCACTTGATATTTCTTGCTACAATTAATTCATTGATAGCTTCTTAATTGATAAAATCCCTCTTCTTATTTATACCTATGTATTATTGTAAATGATCTGTCTTGCTGCTGTTTGCTATCTTAAATACCTTTCAATGAACTTCATGGCCCTTCATAATTTGGTCCTGCTTTACCACTCTACTTCCTCTTCTGGCTTTTGAATGGCAAAATTTTCCAGCAAACAACTACTTATCCTTTAATTTTGGGCTATACTAATACTTCCTCTATGAAGTTTCCTTGACTCCTTGAGCCGGACTGAAGTGATCTATGTGGCTGCCATTGCTCTTTGTATACACTTATTAAGACAGATATTAAGCTAAGTTTGCTCACAGGTGCTCACATATTTTTATTTGACTGAGGACAGGGATGATGTGTCGCTATTTCTGTGGGCCAGAAAACTAGCATGTTGTCTGGAACAACACTCCATGATAACTGCCTCCCATGGAAGCCCTAAAGCAGACCAGCAAGATTGGTGCTAGGCACGGTATCCCACCTACCTGTAGTCTCAAATGAGAGCCATCTGGACAAAGGAGGAACATCCTGGACTTAGGAAATCAGGAGACAAAGTTGGATCTCTGTGTCTTCAGTACTGTCTTTCATCATCTTCCTGGATAGGGCCAATGAAATGAGTGCCAACTAATTAGAAGATGGTTGAAATAGCTGTCACTGTGCTGGAATTTTCAGTAAATCCCAGGATCCTAAATTGTTCTGACGGATATGTGAGCCTCAGACACAAGAGTGGATATGTACGCCAGAGCAGACAACTGCTACCACAGCCAGGAAGTGCACACAGTTAAATTGCCCAGGACCCCCAGAATTGCCAGTGGATTAGCTAGGCAGACTTGCCCTACTCATTTCACTACTCTCTTAGCAAGGCAACTTGTTTTTTGTTTTGTTTTGTTTTGTTTTTCTTTTTTGAGATGGAGTCTCACTTTGTTGCCTAGGCTGGAGTGCAGTGGCACGATCTCAGCTCACTGCAACCTCTGCCTCCCATGTTCAAGTGATTCTCCTGCCTCAGCCTCCTGAGTAGCTGGGATTACAGGTGCCTGCCACCATGTCGAGCTAATTTTTGTAGTTTTAGTAGAGACAGAGTTTTGCCGTGTTGGCCAGGCTGGTCTCGAACTCCTGACCTCAGGTGATCCACCCGCCTCCCAAAGTGCTGGGATTATAGGCATGAGTCACTGCGCCTGGCTGGCAGCTTGTATTTTATGGGATTAAATGTTTTTGTCCCACTTATTGTGTCATATTGGGGCTTTGTTGTGTGCTTTAATGGTTTTGAGTCAGTAACTGGAAAAATGGATGGAATACATATGTATCACATGTCTGCACATATATGTCTAGCTAAGCTTACATGTTCGTATATTCTTATATATATTAATATGTGTGTTTGTGCATGTGTGTGCACGTGTGTATTTAAAAGTGGCCACGACATATTGTTGACTTCTGTTAAATCTATTGCTGCTTATCTGCCTTTCTTATCCACGGTATCCTTGAATCTAAGATTTATGTGATGTGATTAATTTTTGGACCTACTACATTTTTACATGATCACATTTATTAAATATAATTTTTGCTTCAGTTCATTGCTTCATGTTGTCCAGATACTGCCAGATTCAGATTATGTCTCCTAAATCACTTGCTTTTTTCCCAGTTTTGAATCATCTGCAATTTCGGTAGCCCATCCTCCATGTTATCATTCAAACTCTTGGTGAAAACAAACATTTAAGGTTAAGCAATGAAGTGTCACACTTATGCCGCACCACTAGGGATGTCTTTCAGGCTGCCTTCTGTATATTCATTCATTCATCTTTATTAATCTATGTACTTTTCTAGACATTGAACTTATTTTTTTTACATGTTTTACAAGAGAAGTGAGGCTGTTTTGTAGTCCCAGATACTTTATGTTAGTTGATGTCCCTGATGAACCCTGTAAGTAACATCACTAAGGGAAAAATGCTGCCAGTCAGGCTCTGTTTGTTCTTGATGAACTCACAGGAGTTTTGTAATTACTCCTTCTCGTTCTCATTTTTTATAACCCATCTTGTTATTAAGCCTATTTGAATCTTCCAAAGAATATATGTGGAACTCATTGGGAAAATTGAAGATGGAAATGTTTGACATTTCCAGTCCAGGTTTTCAGCTATAAGTATGGTTTTGCCCCAGGCTCATCCTGCTTAGTGTTTTTCATAGGCTAACATTTAGAGAAGTGGGATCAGGAGTTATTAATTATTTCCATGTTAGAGGACTAAATCAGGAACAATCATTCACTCATTTATTCAATGTTATCAACATTTATTGAACACTTTCTAAAAGGTTCTGTACAGAGGTAAGACTGAATTGCCACCAACTAGATATTTACCAGATATTGGATAAGACAGAAGTCTTCCACTTGCGACCCCCAAATTAGCAGCATTAGCATGACTATGGCATTTGTTGAAAGGGAAAATTTGGGGGCTGTACCCAGGCATACTGAATCAGAGACTATTGGAAGCTCTGTTTTAACAAGCTTTCTCCCTTTGAATAAATGTGATGATGCACATTAAAATTTGAGAACCATTGGAATAGACATTTATGTAAGGAAATAATTACAGTGCTATACCAAGTTGTTGCCAACACACTTCTGGAGAACAGAGGAGTGATTAAGCAAAATAATATGGGAGTACATTATCAATTTGTGTGCCTGGGTTAGACATATAAGTAGACCCAGGTATAGTTTGGTTTCAAGGGCTTCCCTACAGAAAGAAAAAGTCTCTCTAACTGCTTATTTATGTACATTGTTTTAACAGAGGGCAAAGTTAATTACTAAACCGGTAGAAAATTCGTACTTCAACATGTTTTTGGAATGAGATGGAGTAGCAGAGAAAATAAACTCATCAACTAATTAATCAATCAAGAGTCATAAGCAAAGGAAACCAACATCAGATGAGGTAACACTGTGAAACTTATACTGAATTATAATCAATCGATCCAGCAACAAATAAGCTTTCCAGGTTGTACAGGTGCTAGCAAATGGAGGCATGAGGGTACAAATGAGAACAGCAATCTTGGCTGCACTGATATTTCCCCCTCGTGTTTGCCATCTCTGCCCTCCTTACATAATGTACGATTATTTGGCATTGCCTAACATTTTTATATCTTAGAAGTAACATGGGTACCTGAGCTCTAAGATGCACCAATATTCTTTGAATGATTTATGAAGACTTTTGTTCACTTTTTTTTTCGCAAGATTTGACTTTATCTTTATTCTCAGATGATTCATTAAAGTACTACTGTAATAGATTCCCATTTAAAAAAAGTTGATTGATGCAGAATTTGTAAGGTTCTAATGACATTGCAGATTTGAGAATGACCCCCTATTTCACCTGAACAATGGACAGGTTGTTTGTTTCATATTGACGTGTGATATCTAAGATCTTTATGCCACAGCTTACTAGTCTCAGGACAGAGATCTCAGTGTTCTAAGCCTCCTACACTGACCCTTCTCACATGACTGCCTGTCAGCTGTACCTAAAACAGACCTCCATTTTAGCACTTATTCCTTTTTTCTTTATTTGTTATCACATCTGTTACTTTCATTGTAATTTAAGCATGCTAGATTTTCTGTTTAGTTCAATATTCCCAGCAGTTATCACAATACTCAAGACATGATTTGTTCAATAGGAGTTTATTGAATGATGAATGAGTGGTTAGATGGATGGATGGGTGAATCAAGTAACCCATGATGAGGTGCATAATTTTTCTTGTTCAAAAACATGGCATACTTTCTGAAAAATGGCCTCTGTCTTTCCCAGGAAACAATTAAGATAAAAACAATCGCAGAGTTTTCTGACGGGGGGAAGCAAGATGGCCGAATAGGAACAGCTCCAGTCTCCAGCTCCCAGGGCGAGCAACACAGAAGACAGGTGATTTCTGCATTTTCAACTGAGGTACTGGGTTCATCTCACTAGGGAGTGCCGGACAATGGGTGCTGGTCAGCTGCTGCAGCCCGACCAGCGAGAGCTGAAGCAGGGCGAGGCATCGCCTCACCTGGGAAGCGCAAGGGGGAAGGGAATCCCTTTTCCTAGCCAGGGCTGAAAATTGAATAGACCAATAGCAGGCTTTGAAATTGAGGCAATAATTAATAGCCTACCAACCTAAAAATGTCCAGGACCAGATGAATTCACAGCTGAATTCTACCAGCGGTACAAGGAGGATCTGGTACCATTCCTTCTGAAACTATTCCAATCAATAGAAAAAGAGGGAATCCTCCCTAACTCATTTTATGAGGGCAACATCATCCTGATACCAAAACCTGGCAGAGACACAACAAAAAAAGAGAATTTTAGACCAATATCCCTGATGAACATTAATCCAAAAATCCTCAATAAAATACTGGCAAACCGGATCGAGCAGCACATCAAAAAACTTATCCACCATGATCAAGTGGGCTTCATCCCTGGGATGCTAGGCTGGTTCAACATACCCAAATCAATAAACGTAATCCAGTATATAAACAGAACCGAAGACAAAAACCACATGATTATCTCAATAGATGCAGAAAAGGCCTTCGACAAAATTCAATAGCCCTTCATGATAAAAACTCTCAATAAATTCGGTATTGATGGAATGTATCTCAAAATAATAAGAGCTATTTATGACAAACCCACATCCAATATCATACTGAATGGGCAAAAACTGGAAAAATTCCCTTTGAAAACAGGCACAAGACAAGGATGCCCTCTCTCACCACTCCTATTCAACATACTGTTGGAAGTTCTGGCTAGGGCAATCAGGCAGGAGAAAGAAATAAAGGTATTCAGTTAGGAAAAGAAGAAGTCAAACTGTCTCTGTTTGCAGATGACATAATTGTATATTTAGAAAACCCCATTGTCTCAGCCCAAAATCTCCTTAAGCTGATAAGCAACTTCAGCAAAGACTCAGGATACAAAATTAATGTGCAAAAATCACAAGCATTCTTATACACCAGTAATAGACAAACAGAGAGCCAAATCAGGAATGAACTTCCATTCACAATTGCTTCCAAGAGAATAAAATACCTAGGAATCCAACTTACAAGGGATGTAAAGGACTTCTTCAAGGAGAACTACAAACCACTGCTCAGCGAAATAAAAGAGGACACTAACAAATGGAAGAACATACCATGCTCATGGATAGGAAGAATCAATATCATGAAAATGGCCATACTGCCCAAGGTCATTTATAGATTCAACGCCATCCCCATCAAGCTACCAATGAGTTTCTTCACAGAATTGGAAAAAACTGCTTTAAAGTTCATATGGAACCAAAAAAGAGCCTGCATTGCCAAGACAATCCTAAATCAAAAGAACAAAGCTGGAGGCATCACTCTACCTGGCTTCAAACTATACTACAAGGCTACAGTAACCAAAACAGCATGGTACTGGTACCAAAACAGAGATATAGACCAATGGAACAGAACAGAGTCCTCAGAAATAATACCACACATCTACAGCCATCTGATCTTTGACAAACCTGACAAAAACAAGAAATGGGAAAAGGATTCCCTATTTAATAAATGGTGCTGGGAAAATTGGCTAGCCATAAGTAGAAAGCTGAAACTGGATCCTTTCCTTACTCCTTATACAAAAATTAATTCAAGATGGATTAGAGACTTAAATGTTAGATCTAATACCATAAAAACCCTAGAAGAAAACCTAGGTAATACCATTCAGGACATAGGCATGGGCAAGATCTTCATGTCTAAAACACCAAAAGCAACGGCAACAAAAGCCAAAATTGACAAATGGGATATGATTAAACTAAAGAGCTTCTGCACAGCAAAAGAAACTACCATCAGAGTGAACAGGCAACCTACAGAATGGGAGAAAATTTTTGCAATCTACTCATCTGACAAAGGGCTAATATCCAGAACCTATAAAGAACTCAAACAAATTTACAAGAAAAAAACAAACAACCCCATCAAAAAGTGGGCAAATGATATGAACAGACATTTCTCAAAAGAAGACATTCATACAGCCAATAGACACATGAAAAAATGCTCATCATCACTGGCCATCAGAGAAATGCAAATCAAAACCACAATGAGATACCATCTCACACCAGTTAGAATGGCAATCATTAAAAAATCAGGAAACAACAGGTGTTGGAGAGGATGTGGAGAAACAGGAACACTTTTACACTGTTGGTGGGATTGTAAACTAGTTCAACCATTATGGAAAACAGTATGGCGATTCCTCAAGGATCTAGATCTAGATGTACCATATGACCCAGCCATCCCATTACTGGGTATATACCCACAGGATTATAAATCATGCTGCTATAAAGACACATGCACACGTATGTTCATTGCAGCACTATTCACAATAGCAAAGACTTGGAATCAACCCAAATGTCCATCAGTAACAGACTGGATTAAGAAAATGTGGCACATATACACCATGGAATACTATGCAGCCATAAAAAAGGATGAGTTTGCGTCCTTTGTAGGGACATGGATGCAGCTGAAAACCATCATTCTCAGCAAATTATCACAAGAAGAGAAAACCAAACACCGCATGTTCTCACTCATAGGTGGGAACTGAACAATGAGATCACTTGGACTCGGGAAGGGGAATATCATGGGGGGGGGAGGGGGGAGGATTGCATTGGGAGTTATATGTGATGTAAATGACGAGTTGATGGGTGCTGAAGAGTTGATGGGTGCAGCACACCAACATGGCACAAGTATACGTATGTAAGAAACCTGCATGTTATGCATATGTACCCTAGAACTTAAAGTATAATAAAAATAAAAAAAAAATTGCAGAGATTTAAGTCTATACCTTTACGCTATATTTCAGGTTACTTCTTGTATGTAATGCAAGGTTTCACTTATAAGATGAAAAATGATTAATTATGGAATATTTGTCCTATGCTGCGCCAAACGCTTTACATTTCTTATTTTATATTCACAACAAGCAAGTATTTACAATTGTCAATATTAATAGAAATGTGTAAGATTTTTAATGGGAAACATTAGCTTTGGAAACCCAGATGTCATTCCACAAACTCATCTTTTTATTGATACTTTTCTTTCCTTATCATCCTACTCCCCATCTTTTAGTTGTCTTTTTCCAGTTCCCATTTGTTTCTCTGCCTTATGCTATTTCAACATTACTTGGTATATAAAAATAGAGTTGGAGGAAATATCTACCCTAATTTGCACAGAACACTGAGGTTTTATTCCTATGGCTGTAGTTCAAAGTTCAAACAGGCATTAAAAGGGTGAGGTGGTTGGTTCTGGTTACCTTGGCTCATGTAATGGTTCTGTGGATGGTGGAGACCCTAAAGATCCTACTGCCTTTTCCACTGAAAGCTGCTATTAATGAACTACAGAAAATGAGAACTTATTCCCCTTTTCAGTAATGTCTGCCTCACTTGGGTGCACATGGCCTAAATAGATAGATTTTTAAAAGCATTTTATTAGCACACTGAAAATTCCCATTAAACCGCTAGACTAGAGAACTCACTAAGTCACACAAGATATTGAGAACTGTCCTTCATGAGACTTCAAAAGATAGACCTAATATGTTTTTCTCATCTCTAATATCAATGATTCTATTATACTTAGTGTAACTTAATTCTTTTGATATCTCCAAAATGAAAATTTATTACATACAAGTGAAGATTTTTAAAAGCACATGGGGCAAAAATCATATTTAATGAGGGATGAGATGATTTTAAGTGCTGCAGTGTGTTCCTAAAAGGATTCGAGTCATTCAAAATTTCTCAAGTACTCTGTCCTAGGCATTTTGATGGTAAGATGAGTTTTAACTGTCTTCAGGTCTTAATACCTGAAAACTTTTTTTGTAGGGTAGGGGGTCTTCTGAGAATGAAATGCACAAGTATTTTTAGGATGCCTATATTTAACTATAAAAAGTATATTATGGGCATAATTTTCATGTAGGAACAATAGCACTTATTTCAGTTTCTTTGGTATATAATATGGTTTTAATGAATCACCTTATTTAGAATTTTGTCTGAGATAAAACAGACAAAAGCATTCCCCTAGATAAAATTAGGTTGATTTTCTGTTAGCAACAAGCACTGTACTATTTCGTGAAAGCCAACAAGAAAAAAATCTCTCCAACAATGATTTAATCGTTTTGAATTTTATAAAGTTTTATATCTTTTCTTTACATTTCTGGGTCAATGCCAAAGTTCAATTTCTATTATACCAGTTGTACTCCATAAAAAAATGGTAAAAAAAATCAATTAAAGTTATATATTCTAGAAGAGCACCTAAATGTATGGAAACATTATTAAGTTAGAGACTTTTTTTGTTTTTGTTTTTTCTGGCAGTTCCCCTCCAAATTGTGTCCAAACCACTTTGTTTCACTGTAGAATAAAGGAAGCTGTGTGTTTTCATTTCTTGGCAGGTGAGGTAGAACTAATACAGAGAGGAACTTCTTTGGTAGGGTATGGGGCACTATGGAAACTTAGTAACTGATGACATCACTCTGTAAGGAAGAAACTCTCAAGGCTGTTCCACTGGCTTTGGAAATCAGTACAAGCTGCTCTCCAGTTTGCAGTACCTCAATTCCAAAAAACTTAGTGATAATAAAAAATAAATAGGTAAAAATACCTAATTCCAATGCCAAATGTCGTCTAGTGCTTCCTGTAAGATTACAAGTGCTTCATGCAAATTAATGCTCAAATTCAATGATGCCTTGTTTTATGTAACATGTTTTTCTGCCATGGCTTTTCTGAGCCAAAGGGATTTTTTTTTTTTTCATGTTCATGAGGAAATATAAATTGATTTAGTCTAGCTTTCTTTTGCACGTGGAAAAAAGCATACATGGCCTTTCAAATGAGCCAATAGCTTTAGAATAAGGTCATCCATTTGGCTGAAGCAAGATTACTTTCAGATACAGAACAATAGACCCCGTATAGAGAGGCATGCATTTTGCCAGTAGACTACATCTGAATGTTTTGTACAAATTCCTTTAACCCTAACTCAAACAAAAACAACTCTGGAAATATTGCATGGTGGGAGGTGGCTACTAGTATCAAGTAAGAAGTATATGTATTTACATATAGACTATAGACTTGAAAAGAAGTCACAAAATTTCATTAGGGAGTTTAAAAAATGGTATATATATAGATTTTACTTTTTCAAGTATATAAGTTTTGAAAAACTCCCAACTGCTGGATTCTATGCTATGAATCACTAAATATATGCTTGTGCATTTTCTCTTTCTGTCCTCATTTATCTTGTCTTCTCTATGTATCACTATCTCTCTCTCTGCCTGTGTGTGTCTCTGTCTCTGCCTCATTGTATCTTTCACTCTCCCAACCCTCCCACACCCACATGCATCCCTACAAACATTTATTTTCTTTTATTGTTCCTTTTCACTTTTTTCAAAAGTGAATATTCAGGTCAACCACTTGTCACTTTGGATTCTTGAATAATACATATATTAGATGCAATAATGGAAATATATAGAAGATTCTGATTTTTTAGAGAAGGAGGAGGAAATTGTCTTGCAGGATATTTTATGGTGATAGAGGGGATTTTATAAGGGAATTATGTAAAAAAAAAAAGATGAGAAATAAGAGCCAGCTCAAGTGTATGAGTATGTGGAGATGTGAGTGAACACATTTATGCATCAGGAAAGTATGCGTCAGGAAATGGGATGGAGGGATGCAAAACAATGGTGTGATGGGGAAGTGTGGGCACAGAGGTAGTGGGACAGTCAGTGAGCAGTTAAGAACTGTAGCAATGTAAAGTGTGAAGAACAGACACTGAAGGTAGATGTTGAAATCATTAAGGATTGGAAGGTACTGGGCTTTGTATGCCATTTGTGGAGTTTTGGCTTTATCTAATACATGGCACAGAATAATTTAAAGATTCTCAACAATAGATTGACATGTCCATATGTGCATTTAAATCAATTATTCCAGCAGATATGTGGCATATACGAATGAGGCAAGGAGAAATACCGAGGCCTTAACTAAGGAAGTGGCCAATGGAGGTGGAGATGGCTAACACTTTTGAAAGACATTAAAGAGACAAGTTGACAAGACTTAGAAAGTGATTAAAGAAAAAGGAAAGCCAGTTAAGAGTTGCTGCCTGGTACATGAACAGACACTTCTCAAAAGAAGACATTTATGCAGCCGACAAACATATGATAAAAAGCTCAACATCACTGATCATTAGCAAATCAAAACCACAATGAGATACCATCTCACGCCAGTCAGAATCGTGATTATTAAAAAGTAAAGAAACATCAGATGCTGGTGAGTTTGTGGAGGAAAAGGAACAGTTCTATATGTTGGTGGGAATGCAAATTGTTTCAACCATTGTGGAAGACAGCGTGGCAATTCCTCAAAGATCTGGAAGCAGAAATACCATTCTATCCAGCAATCCTGTTAGTGGGTATACACTCAAGGGAATAGAAATCATTCTATTATAAAGATACATGCATGTGTATGTTCACTGTGGCACTGTTCACAATAGCAAAGTCATGGAACCAATCCAAATGCCCATCAATGATAGACTGGATTAAGAAAATGTGGTACAGGTACACCATGGAATACTATGCAGCCATAAAAAGGAATGAGATCATGCCAGGCGTGGTGGGTCACACTTGTAATCTCAGCAATTTGGGAGGCCAAGGCAGGCAGATCACCTGAGGTCAGGAGTTCGAGACCAGCCTGACCAACATGGTGAAACCCCATCTCTACTAAAATTAAAAAATTAGCTGGGCATGGTGGCACATGTCTGTAATCCCAGCTACTAGGGATGCTGAGGCAGGAGAATTGCTTGAACCCAGGAGGCAGAAGTTGCAGTGAGCCAAGGTCACACCATTGCACTCCAACCTGGGCAACAAAAGCGAAACTCCGTCTCAAAAAAAAAAAAAAAATAGAAAAGAAAAGAAAAGAAAGGAACAAGGTGACGTCCTTTGCGGGGACACAGATGAAGCTGGAAATGGTTATCCTCCGCAAACTAACCCAGGAACAGAAAACCAAACACCACATGTTCTCATTTATAAGTGGGAGCTGAATGATGAGAACTCATGGACATATGGTGGGGAACAACAGAAACCTGGGCCCATTTGGGGGTCAGGGAAAGGGAGAGCATCAGGAGGAACAGCTAATGGGTGCTGGGCTTAATACCTGGGTGATGGGTTGATCCCTGCAGCACAGCACCATTGCACACTTTACCTATGTATGTAACAAACCTGCGCATTCTGCATATGTACTCTGGAACTTAAAATAAAAGTTGATAAAACAAAACAAAACAAAACAAAACAAAACAAGAGTTACTGCCTGGAAACGGGCTTGTCCAAGTACATAGAAACTGGTGGCACTGACCAAGATATACGTGAAGAAGAACAGGGCTAGCAGGAAAGTTGCTGAATACTTTACATTTGTGTGACTGTGAAATATCCAGGTGGAACTGTTCTGTAACCAGTGGACTATATGGATCTTGAGCTTGAGAGAAAGTTAATGGTACTAGAATTCATAAATTGTGAAGGATTCAGAGGGTGATTAAGATCTTCCCAGGCAAGTATGTAGCATAAAAAGAGAATGTAGAACTCATGATAATCCATTGGGGATACAGCAATTCTTAAAGAGACAGGAGAAGAGGAGAGGTAGAAATGATCAAAGAAGCAGAAAAATGAAGAGTCTTATCACATAGAATCCAGCAATTGGGAGGTTTTCAAAAATCATAGACCTGAAAAGAAGGAACTAACATTCATTAGAGAATTTAAAAAGGTACATAGACTAAACTTGAAATATGGAGGCATTTCATGCTATTTTATTTCAAAGGAGGATTAGGTAAATTCACAGCCTACGTGTGAAATTCTGGTCAAGACAAGTTATTTCTATGTTAAAGCAAGGGCAGAAGAGTTTAAGAGATTAACAGGGAAATATCGCTTTGGTGTATATTAAACAGTACATGATCCTGGGTCCGTAAAAAGCATAAAGATAGCAAGAGTAAAGCTAGAAAACTAGGTAGAAATCTACCATTTGTACCAAATAAGTTCTGCGTTTAATTTTACAATTCTTTGTTTTACTACTCTCTGGCTACAGTGGTTTTGTAGAGTTTCTGGCATGTTGCTATAAATGTTTGTGCACTGAGCCTGCTTCTTTGGGTAAAGAAGACTTTTTAAAAGAACATATCTTACCAAATTAGAATTACTTTTTTTTTTTTTCCTGGAGCCAAATGTATCATATCTTGGTGGGTTCCTTAGTAAAGAGTTCATGAAGTGTTGGAAGTGCCTAAGATTCCTTCTCCTTGCACGGCTTACTCTTAAACATTACTGTAGTAAACAATTTAGTAGAGAAACAGGATATTAATGATTGAAAGAGCTACTCTCTAAAGATTTTCAGAGACATTTTCAAGAGAAAGGTATAAAAAGAATGATAGACTGTGAGAACCAACAGACTATCCCTAATGTTGTCTCCCTTATTCAGCAGAAGAGAAGGAAATTCACTGGACTAGCAGAGAATGGAAATAAACTATTATTAAAAACCTATGAGGAGTCACAGCCTCTGCTAATACTGTTCATATATGTTAATGGGCACATCTAGCCTTTAAAACAATACGGAGATACTTTATCCCATTTTTTCATTAAAGAAATTAAGCCTTCGGAAAATTGGGTAATGTGTTGAAAATCAGATCGCTAGTCAGTAAAAGAGATCAACTAAGGTTGGACAAGTGCTAATGTTGAATCAGGGCAGTAAAATATAGTTTCCATCCCAATCATGCTTGTTCGGATCATGGTTGTTAAGTGATGATCCTCCATTATACTTCCCAACCAATATTATTAGATAATTCAGTGCTGTGAAGAGAGATGCCCTTTATGTCACAAAACTGTAGTCTCACTTATTTTGATTTCAGAAGGAAGAAACACACTTTATTTTTTAAAGTCTTGATAGAAATAAGCATAACAGAAGTGGAGATAACCATGACCTAAGGAGGGAGGATGGCATATAAGACCTCTGTTTATATCTGACTTGAAGGACAATGTGGGATGCGTATTATACCGTATGTGAATGAACGTGCAATACAACATTAGGTTTCCATAAGTTCTGTCCAGTACTTTCCCTACACTTTGGCAACTTTTCACCTTATGTCTCCTTTCTATTCTAACAGTGTTCACTTTGGTTTCTACCTTGGTTCGGTATGACTGACTGTCTCAATCACCATTTCATCTTCCAATTCCTGACTTCTAGCCTCCCTTTTGGCTTGACTTTGTTGGACTGACATGACAGAAACTGACTTTTGGTTAAGATTTGGATCCCTCTTTGATTGAACGTCCTGACATGAAACCTAGTTAGTCTTGGACAAGTGTACTCCCACTTGAGCTCCAGCCTCAGGGGGTCGGCTGTCAGGCAGGTTGGAGAAGCAAATGAAAGCAAATAAATGCAGGGGACGGTTGGTTACCACAATACAAGACTCAAATAAGTGATAGACTTAAAATAATAAAAACCGGCCCGGGGCAGTGGCTCACACCTGTAATCCCAGCACTTTGGGAGGCCGAGGTGGGTGGATCGTTTGAGCTCAGGAGTTCAAGACCAGCCTGGCCAAATGGTAAAATCCTATCTCTACTAAAAATATAAAAATTCGCTTGGAGGCTGCAGCAGGAGAATCACTTGAACCCGGGAGGTGTAGGTTGTAGTGAGCTGAGATTGTGCCACTGCACTCCAGCCTGGGCAACAGAGCAAGACTCTGTCTCAAAAACAAAAAATAAAAATTAATTAATTAATTACCAATATCCTATTGTTCCCGACTCCTCAAAGATACTATTGGTTGTGAAGAATTCTGGTGGTTGATTAGAAGTATACTGCTTACAATTTTTCAGTTCTTGCTCATTATTTTACATCCTCCCTCTTTTTCACAGTAATTTTCATAGTAACGTGTGCAGTTTTAAACTTTCAAGTACTCAAAGAACTGTTTTTACCACATTTCATCTTAGGAATGGTTGGGTTCAGACAATAGAGTTAACCTTCCGTACCTACCCAATTGAATTGTTCTATACCTGGGTCTATCACATTAAAAATAATCAGTGTTTTCACTCTTTCTCTGTCTTTACTTATGAAGTGATTATATAGGTTGAAATCTTTTTTTTTTTTTTTTTTTTTTTTTTTTTTTTTTTTTGAGATAGAATCTTGTTCTGTCACCCGGGCTGGAGTGCAGTGGCCGGATCTCAGCTCACTGCAAGCTCCGCCTCCAGGTTTACGCCATTCGCCTGCCTCAGCCTCCCGAGTAGCTGGGACTACAGGCGCCCGCCACCTTGCCCGGCTAGTTTTTTTGTATTTTTTAGTAGAGACGGGGTTTCACCGTGTTAGCCAGGATGGTCTCGATCTCCTGACCTCGTGATCCGCCCGTCTCGGCCTCCCAAAGTGCTGGGATTACAGGCTTGAGCCACCGCGCCCGGCCAGGTTGAAATCTTAATTGCCGAAAATACCTATGAAGAACTGTATTTTGAACAGGAAATTGGTCATAACACAAATGGTGGACTTTGACTCAGACTTAAATGAAAGAAACGATCCTAGACCAAGGCAAAACCGCAAAAAAAAAAAAAAAGAAAAAAAAAAAATTGAAAACTTTCAAGGCTCAACCTTCCTCTGTCTTGCTCAAAAATTCCTCTCCCAATTTTTTTAGTCTGACTTTCTATTGAATTTTAGAGTGGGGGTAAGGGAGAATGGAGCAAATACAAGTGTTGAGAAATGACTTAAGTCCTTTACTATTACAGAATGTAAAAATCTATTCTTCCTCACAAAGAAATACAGAAGCATTTCAGCAATATTAAATGCCCATAGAAAAGTCATTTGCAATGTAGTTCACTTGAAGAATTTCTTCATTTCAAAGTAGAGAAAGAAACACATTAATACAGTAGATATTTACAGAAGGGCCTACAGAAAATACTATGGTATAAGTATGTACAGCCTTCCATTTTTAGATTGCTGCTTTCCAAGTACAATGTATAGAAGCAGAAATTTATCTCCCAATGAGATTATACAGGTTTCAGGTATTTTCTGCAATCTTTTGACTTGGCAACTAAGAAAGTGCCCTCTCTTTATTGGGAAAAAAAAATCAACAAAATACAATCTTTTATGATGGTTTTGTTACACAGAGATGCTATTTTAAATGAATTGATTAGTTAGCAGCATAATGGAGGACACTTGTCATTTATTTGATGGTTAGCAGCATAGTGGAGGACATTTGTCATTTATTTGACAAATTAGTCAATTTTTTAGACCTAGGGCTAATATAACTTTGAATTCTCTGGTGACTACTCCTATGTGATAATTCTACCCAGTGGATAGTCCTTCAGTCCCACAAAGGGAGGATAATTCTGTACTAGAACACATTGGTGTTTTTTTTTAAATGTCAAACTTTATGGAAAATTCGTTCAATGTATAGACACCTCTAGAGAAGAAATTATTCAGTTGGATTACCATAGGATTGACTCATTAATTGCCTAATTTGAATAATGACTAAGTTACCCTTTCGTATGCTTGATTGTAGCTAGGGAATTGTTGAAATATCACAGAAAGACTCTTTTTCAAAGATTAAATCAATGTTCCCTACTCTTAATTTTTAAGACTATCAAGAATACTACACACTACTAAATTTTAAGTCTTCTTATTATCACTTTTTATGTGAATAATTACATCCAAATACTTAAATAATTTAAGATATTCATTTTGCTTAACAAATATCTACCAGTATATAAACATAGTAAGTGCACACATACATATATATGTATATACATATATACATATACATATATACATAAATATGTATACACATACATATATGTATGTAAATTCTGATAAGTAAAATAATCTATTTATGGTGAATACAGTATGATGATATATATGTGCATCTGTCATAATCCAACAGAAAAAGTGCTAGAAAGTCCCATAGTCTGATAATCCCAAAACACAAGAGGCTTACAATTATTAAAAAGCAGAAAACAACCTGCATATTTAAGATGTTGGGATTGGTTAAGTAAATCATGGGCTAACCACTGAATGAAATAGTATTTGATTATTTTAGAAGAGATTTTAATAACACAGAAAAGGTTTCATGTTTAAACAGAATATAAGGAAATGTAACAAAACATTAGCTATATGTGATCATTTTAGTGGTCAAATGATGAGCATTTCTTTCAGTTAAAAAACAGTAAGGACCAATACAAGGAATATTAATTCTATGCAGACAGATGCTTTTTAGTCTGCATTGATCACTGCTATATTTCCTACAAAAAGTGAAAAAATATACCTTATATTTTTGAAATTAACTTCAGTTGTTAAAAATTTTACACATAAATTTGGAGGGTCTTATTTTCTTATTTCTTGTGGAGGAATTAGCATAATGATAGAAGGGCAATGTAATCCCATGTAATGACTAAAGTTTCTTTGCATTTCCAACTATGAGCTTTCTGATAGTCAAAGAAAAAAAAAATCAAAAGGCAGCTGCAAAAGTTATAAGATTAACCTTGAACATAATGAAAAGAGTTCTTTGGGAGAAACAAGGATTTAACCAGCTGTTAGTTTTGAAAAATCTTCTCATGTGACACTTCATAGGGAGAGGGGACGCAGAGGCATATAATGGGAAAAAAAAGCCCTCAAAAAAATTTCCTACATTAAATGTCAAGGTGAGATTCCTATGGTGTTTTACCATAAGAATGCTTAATGAAAGCCTAGAACATCATACCAAAGTGTCTTGGAGGAAACAATCCCATGGAGGGCCAAAGAAATGCTGTCTAATATTTAGCACCTTGGGATGTCTTAATATAGGCATAGTGTCTATTAAAGTTGAACAATATACTCTAAATACTTAAGAAAACACAAACTAAGAGTACCAAGGGCTTTCCAGGAATGGAGGGCAGCACTAACCAGGAATTTGTTTCTAAAATTAAAACATAGTGTATACTACTGGAACAGAGGGTTAGTCAATGGGGAAGGAAAAAATTCTATAGATAGCTATGAGGTTTCATGGGGTTTTCTCTGAATAGGCTTTTTTTGAGGACAGATTTCAAAAATTCCTCTTGTTCATTCCAATGCCCTGTATATAATAGGTACTTAATAAGCATTTCTTGCATAAAAAATTCAGGGAAAAGAAAGTGTTTATCTCTTTTGTACTTTAAGGAAAGTTTCTATTTCACTCTCTTTTTCTTAAAGTGGAAGCATCAGATTGGCAAAGCAGATTGCTTATTTTTCTAAGCAATTGAGCAAGAAATTCAAAATTAACATACTTTGACTTATTTATTCATTCACTTATTCATCTATTCATTCAACAAATATTTGTTGAATGTCCTTTGTGATACTGGGATTTATAGCATAGTGTTCCCGTCCTTAAGGAGCACTTACTCAAGGACTTCCTCAAGGCTTTGACCACCCTGCTTAGAATAATTGAAGTTCTGGGCAAGAACTCTGATAGAATTTGTCAATTTTAAAGTGCTAAAAATAAAGCATAAGAGAAAGCAGAACCATCTTTTCTCAGCAACAATGTAGCCCAAACCCCAATCAGGATAAGTTTGACTATTACTAAGAAACTACTTTTCTAAAAAGCACATTAGAGTATCCCAAATGGTGTCATAATATTTGCACTCAGCAGTCTCCAAAATGGCAGCTTAGAGACTTGGAAATCAATGGATCTCCACTCAGAGGGAATAATACATATTGTGAAAATGTAGCCCAGTGAATCATCTAACGAATGATGCCCAACAGAATAAACATGCATTTGAGTTGTAATTGTGGTTTGTTGTCTTTCTTTTTTCTGCTTCTTTTAAAATATAAGACTAAATGAAAAAGAAGATAATGCAACTAACATTGCCCAGCAGTGCAAGATTAGGGGCTTTCTTCTTATGGGGGTGGGGAGAGGGGAGTTTCCTCTTGTCATTTTCATTTCTCTGTTATCTACAGATTTACTATTCAAGTATTCCACATAGATACTAGGTCGGAAGAAAGTTTTCTTTCCAGGATGCACTAAAGTGTATTTGAAAGGCTTCATACAAAATATTTTTTCTTACATTATTTCAAGTTTAAGAAAGAATATAAAAAGATAAAGAATGCCGACTTGTTTTTGTTGGACAAACAGCTGTGTATTTCCTTTTTCTTCATTCCTCTCTTCCTTTTTTCCCTCCTTCCTTCTTTCCTTTCCTTCCCTTTTTCCTTTAATAAATATTTATAGATCACATTCCTAGGTCCTGGAAATACAGACATGACAAAAAGATGACTATGATGCCTGTTCTCATTAGATTTATATTTTACTTGGCATAGACAGAAAGTAAGCACATTTTTAAAAAGATAGTAAAAGCAATGCATAAATGAAACTGCATAAAACTGTAGAGAATGATTTGGATGAGTAAGATATTCATAATGTGAGTTCCAGTAGCATACAATCTCTGTTCCAGGCGCATACACATTATTTTTTTCAGAAGCACATTTCCTGTCGGTGCTGCCCTTCATTCCTGGAAAGCCTTTGGTCCTCTTGGTTTGTGTTTTCTTAAGTATATAGAGTATATTCTTTATTTTTATGGCTGGAAAAAGTCTCTTTGATGAAATAATACTAGAATTGCGAACTGGATGACAGAAGAAAACAGTCAATGAAAGATCTGGGGACAAAGAATTCTAAGCAGAGGAAACAGCAAGTTCAAAGGCTGTGCTTGATTTGTTTAAGCAATATTAAAATAGACAGAGTGAAGCTTTTAACATAAAATGGAAGCTTTTCCAATACCATGAAATGAAGTGAGAGAACTGGGTAAAGAGTGGATCATGTACAGTCTTGAAGGCCTGGTTGGATATCCAGTTTCCATTCAAATGGGAAGTAATTGGAGCATTTTAAGTTAAGGACTGACATAACTCGGTTGTTATAGAATGATCACCCTGGCTACTGTGCAAAAATAGATTATTGTCTATTATAGCAGGTGAGAAAGGCTGTGAAGATAAATTCTGGAGATATTTTGAAGGTAGGCCTAAAAGGACTTGCTGATGGATTGGATGTGGGAAGGATGAGGGAAAGAGAAGAATCAAGGTTAGCTCATAAGTTTTTTAGGCTTCAGAAAGTGAATGGTGGTTTCTTTCACTGAATGTGGAAGACTAAGAGAAACAGGTTGAGGGTAAGTGCATTTGTGTAGGTAAATATAAAGTTCTGCTTTGAGGTATGTTAAATTTGAGATGTCTATTAGCTATTTAGGTAGAGATGATAAGTATGTAGATACTATATAACACTGGAGCTCTGGGGCAAGATCAAGGTAAAAATAAAAACTTAATCGTATTGTAATCATGTTAGCAATACCTATTATGTAAGATTTACTCATGTTGACTAAGAAAATGAGTTAAATATTAATACTATATACTGAATACCAAGTAAGCACCAAGTTGGCATTACTTATATGTAGTTGTTAAGGCACAGATTTCAAATAAAGCTAGTTTTGCCTCCTGTTCCCATATATACCTCTAGGGATAGTGATGTATATTGAAGACCATAAGTACCCAAAGATGGACTGGAAGTATAGGCTGTAAGCTCTACATGGACAGCGGTCTGTATTATTCACCACTCTGTCTCCAATTGACCCTGTAGCATAATGCTTCACAAAGGCAGATGTTCAATAAACATAACAGAATGAAATAATCAAATATACCTATTAGGCTAACACTGTCTTTTTTTTTTTTTTTTTTTTTGAGACGGAGTCTCGCTCTGTTGCCCAGGCTGGAGTGCAGTGGCGCGATCTCAGCTCACTGCAAGCTCCGCCTCCCTGGTTCACGCAGTTCTCCTGCCTCAGCCCGCAGCCACGCCCAGCTAATTTTTTTGTATTTTTAGTAGATACAGGGTTTCACTGTGTTAACCAGGATAGTTTCTTTTTTTTTTTTTTTTTTTTTTTGAGGCGGAGTCTTGCTCTGTTGCCCAGGCTGGAGTGCAGTGCAGTGGCGCGATCTCAGCTCACTACAAGCTCTGCCTCCCGAGTTCACGCCATTCTCCTGCCTCAGCCTCCCGAGTAGCTGAGACCACAGGCGCCCGCCACTGCGCCCGGCTAATTTTTTGTATTTTTTAAAGTAGAGATGGGGTTTCACCGTGGTCTCGATCTCTTGACCTTGTGATCCACCCGCCTCGGCCTCCCAAAGTGCTGGGATTACAGGCGTGAGCCACCGCGCCCGGCCAACCAGGATAGTTTCGATCTCCTGACCTCGTGGTCCGCCCGCCTCGGCATCCCAAAGTGCTGGGATTACAGGAACACTGTCATTTTTAAGGCCTGCTCATTTATTGTTCTTACTCAAGGATGTGTCTGTGCTCAAGCATGATCTGGCCTCCATTTGTATATTTCATGCTTCCATACCACCCCCCAACTACACAGATTTTCTTTTCTTTCTTTCTTTCCTTTTTTTTTTTTTTTTTCTTTAAACCTCTTTGGCAGAACCCAAGGCCCTTCCACAGCAGGACTTTTAAATACACTATCTTCCTTTCCCTGGATTCGCTTCTCTCTTCCACCTCCTCTGTCCTCTTCCTCTAATTAACTTCTGGCCATTTTCCAGATTTTAACTCAAACCACTTCTTTAGGGAACTTTCCTTCATTCTACGGAGTAGCTCTCTCTCTGCCACCAGGTTGTTCTTCTGCATAGAACTGATGAAAATTTCTAATTATGTTTGTGTAATTGATTAATTACTATCCTGCTTTCTTATTATAACTCAAACTCGTCTGTTTCACTTACTGTTGTATCTAGGTGAGGACAGCAGTAGGTACTTAATATAAATCACAAATTTTCATGTTTTCCGAAGTGACAAGAATTTTGGAATCTCTACAACGCAAAATGAAAAAAACAAAGCTGTCCTATTCAGGTGGATTTTTAACTGTACCAATGGAAGTTAATCAAACCATAAATGAAATGTATACTAGAAAGAAAATTTCATATATTCTGTATCTCCGAAGAAATGAAAGAACACAAAAGTGGGGTTTCTACTGCACACATATCTATTTTTGAAATGGGATTATTCAGGGGCTCAGACTGAATTTAATATAGCAAAAATCTAGGACACTATCAACTTCTAGAAAATCTGGATTCAAACTTGTACTTTACCCTGAGCACACAGGGCATACAATGGCATCTTCAAGTTAGTCGTCAAGGCACATACATTCCAAGAGAGCCGAGGTCACATCTTTTCTTCACTACACCTTATTCAGATGATGTGGGAAAAATATTCTCATATATGCTTATGAAAAACCCATCTTTCCCCACATTGCCTTGGAAATTCACCTTCTGTCACACAGTTTAAAAAGTCTAAAATCTACCTTGTTTCCATAAATTAGCTTTTGTAATTTTTAAAACAAATTATGTTGACAAGGGAATTAGAGGTCTAATTTTCACACTAGGGGCTTGATTCTTGTAATAAAAAAGGCTAATATTAATAAGTGTCGTTTAGTTTAATGTGTATAATGACTTATAGGAAAATGATTGTTATTCAGCATTTGCTAATTTACTTTATTATTACCCCATATTCTCATAACATTTGAATGTTTATCAAGCACTTTCACTTATTTGATTTCCATAAGAGCATTCTGAGCTATGCAGAGATTAATATTCTCATTTTGTAAATGAATAAATTTAAGCTTAAATAGTTTAAGTAACTTCAGAGGCACAATAGTTTAGTGAAAATGGCACGCACATTAGAGCCAGGAGACCTGGGTTTATATACAGATTTTATTAGTTATTGGCTGTAAGACCTTTGGCAACGTATTCACCTTCCTACCTTCTACCCCAACCCTGCCTGCTCCAGCCAAGCTTTCTTTATTCTACCTGTAAAATGGTGGTGTTAATATTATTTATATCATATCATTATTGTAAAGATTAAATAATAAGGAATTTCTGAAATTTGAAAAATTATCCAAAATGGTGCTAGGATTTTAACTGTTTAATTAATTTTTCCCATGATATCACACTACAAAAAAGTAAAGAGGTAAAAAAATTGAGTTATATCCTAATAAATATGCTGAAAACTTTGAAAGAAATGGCTGGTAAAAGAGTGAAGATGAATGACTTTAGTGGATATAGAGGGCTTGGCAAAGCAATTAACTGACTGTAAAGGAGCCTAGAATGAAAACTTATGGGTTTGGGAGGCAGGTGTTATATACCCAGGTGTAGGATATTTACCCTCTAAACACTGAAGAGAGAGGGAATCTGGGAGCCTAAGCACAAAATATTAGTTTTTCATAGCCTGTGAACATAAATCATGGGGCAAAGAGTAAGCAAGGCCTGAGAAAGTCCAAAAACTCACAGTGTTCTTCCTTCAACGTTTGCTCCTTCAAAGAAGCAGGAGGAAAAGGAGAAGAGGCCCAGGATGATGTGTCTTGCTGTGTTTATGCTCTGTCTCATAAGGCCTTTGGATGTTAGCAGCCATTATCTAGCTATCCCTTGGACAGATAAGCTTTAAGTACCTAGTATCTTAAATTAAGGGAAATGTGTGATTCTTAATGAGTTTTAAAAGGAAACTTCTTAATGTTCTCCTGAAGATAGACAGAAACATCCCACTGAGAAGATGTTTAGAAGGTTTCTGTCAGAAGTCTTGAGTACATATCACTTCATAATGCAGAGAAAATAATCAGAGATTCCTTCACAAAGAAGAGGGTGAGAGTTTCTCACTTCTTTTTTCTTAATCTTTCTAATTTTCTGAGTTCTCCCTCTCTTACAAAAAAAAAAAAAAAAAAAGTTTCAGACTCAGTAATGTGACCAATGTCATATAGTAATCAGAAGAGACAGAAGTTGATTCCATGTCTGGTGAAAAGCTCATATTGTTTCCGTTGATCCACACCTTTTTGATATGAATTGAGAATCTTGGCTTCCCTGAAAGGAATTAGCATTTTGCAAGGTATAACCTAAGCCTCAGTGAAATTTTATGTGGGATTTAGCATCTTTAATTTTTTAACATTCCTGTTAGAGATAACACCATGTCTCTTAGCTCATTTTAAATCTAATTGAGGAGAGAAATTGTACAAATATTAGAGGTGGGAGTCAGAGAAACATTTGAGAATTGTCCTCCAGGCCATCTCAGGTTTTTCTTATTTCTACCCACTGTCAAATCATTACCCGATAGCGTAATTTCATGTCAATTGGTAAGCATTTGGTTGGGGTTCCTGAAGCTAACATTTTTCATACCCTGAGATAGAAAGAATAATACCAGGAGGAAAAAAAATATGTAACAATGGGAGTAAGAACACATTTTTTCTTAATTTGGCACAAGATGAGGGTCTTAGGCAGATGTCAGTGTTATCTGTATAAATGCAGAGCAATGGTCTAATCCAGGGGTCACAAAGACAGAGATAAGGTCAGGTCTGGCTGGAAGGGAGTAGGTCACCATTCTCCTGGTAGTGGCACATAAAAAGAGGCCTTTGTTGCCTACAGAACACCCGTGGGATTTCAGAAGCTGCAGGTCCAGGGTGAACCTGCTTCTAATAGTCTCTTGTCTTTCCATGCAGAGTTCTGCATGTTGGCCTCTGTAGTACACTTCTTGTGCTGTAATGCTTCCTTTTCCAAATGGCAGCAGACATTGTGTTTCTTTTATGGACAACTATACACCTTCACTTTTATCCAGCTAGGCACCTCAGATACTTGGTCACTTCCTTTTTGTGCCATTAATCCAAATAAGTCTATAGATTAAGAAACTTTTTTGGATTGACACAAGTAAATATATAGAATGTATATACACACATATATGTGTATATGTATCTGTATGGAAATATTTGAAACTCTAAAAATTGTATGCCAACTTTCTTTCCTTCCTCTTTTTTTCTTTCTTTCTTTCTTTCTTTCTTTCTTTCTTTCTTTCTTTCTTT